>NC_134355.1:332126648-332331648 GCF_048569485.1 Anomaloglossus baeobatrachus | reverse complement strand
TTGTGTGGGATTTGGTCCTCAATTACAGTCCGCAATCACTTGATTCGACTCGACCCTGTCGGTTCAGGGCTTTGTACTGGGTCTGAGTACCCTGCCTGGTGCTCCGGTATCCAGTTGGTTCCCAGGTTCGGTTCCGGCGGGCCACTACCTGTCCCGGTCCCTTACGGTTCCACCGGTCGTCTTCCCGGTCTCCTGCAGGTGGCCACCACCGTCTGCCTCCTTGCCAATGGTGACTCGGCCCCGACCCAGCCACCTGGCAGTCTTTTGGCAGCCTGGACACAGGACTGCCCATGAACTTGTCTGCTCTACACCTCCTCCAGACTACTCTCTCCTAGAATCCTAGAACTTGAACTTGACTACTTTTGTTTTCCCGCCTCCAGGCCTGTGAACTACTCGGTGGGCGGAGCCAACCGACTGGCTCCGCCCCCTGGTGTGGACATCAAACCTGGAGGGTGGTGACAAGGCTTTCAGTTTGACTGGTGTTACCTAATCAGGAGGGGGTGTGATGTTGTGTGTGACTACCTGGGACGACCCGACTAGTCCGGGGCATCACACTTGCCCTATCAATTAACTAGAGCATTGGGGAAAGTATTTGGCAGTGATGCACTAATCAGATCTATGATCCCTGACTCTTCAAACTATCTTGAAGAGAACCTGACAATTGATTCATACAGCCTGAACCATGGACAGTATAAATCAACCTGGTGGCATGATTGCAGCTATACATTCCTCCAAAAAATGCTCCGTAACAGAAGCTGTGCAGAGTCCAAAGTAACTCAATCTGCCTTATTGTCATGAAATGGTTCTTTCTGAATCACTTATTTCGGTGATTTAGATGGAAACCCTGACATAAGTGCTTGGTGTTGAGTATTGGATAAATGTGAACTTAGCCTTAAGAGCAATCCTAAATGCTACAACTCAACCACAAGAAAACAAGCCCCCACCAAGGTTCATAATTTGTCAACCGAAATATAGGGGGTTTCTATGTTATTGTTAGAAATAAGTCTCTGGAAAAGTGACATTTGCAAATATAAATGCTCCCATCCCTGCTGTTTGTTGTGTTTCACAGTCAGGACTATTACTCCATGTAAAATTGCAAAATAATGAGTTAAGAGCAGAATTGCATCAATAATACCACATGCAATGGACACATACCACCAGACAACTTCATATCACCACATAGTGAGCGAATAATACAGTACTGATCTTTAGTGATGGGCGAACCTAAACTGTAATGTTCGGAGTCCATACCGAACACATAGTATTTGTGAACACGATCCCGAACACGAGCTTTCCTGGGAAGCTTGTGTTACAGTTCGGGTCCAGGGGCTGTAAATAAAATAAGCACATTATTAAAAAACATTATGATTATACATACAGGTCCCATGACGCGTCCTGCAAACTCTGTCTCCCGGCCATTTCTGCTTCCGCACCCGATCATTGCTGTCCCCATGGGTGACTACCACTGACTACAGGACCTTCCATGACATCATAGCCATGTGACCAGTCTGGTGTGAACGTTGTACTTACATTGGCTTACAGACTGGTCACATGGCTACAACGTCATGGAAGGTCCTGTTAACTTCCTGGGGTATTCACTGCACTGCTTGTCACTCGGCAGTCTTCAGATGTTTTCGGCCATGTTCGCGGTGATGTCCGGGTTCACCCTAGTCCATGGCTCAAGGACTCGATTGAGCTTTGACTGTCACTGTGCGAGTTTTGCATCAGCATCACCCGGCACGGCACACACTCTCCGATATAGGAACAGTCAACTGCATGTATTTCCATGAGGCGCTCCTGTCAGGAGAGTCTCAGTCCGTGCTGGGTGATACCGATGTGAGATTCGCACGAGTTACACGCAAGTGGAATCATACCCTCACTGTCAGCCTGCTTCTCGTTCTGTACAGAGTGATGAGGCAAAGCAGACATTACTCTACCTGTGGACTACGTCGGACTAAGGAATTTTTTATAATAAAGATGAAGTTTCTAAGTTTTTTTTTTTTTATATACGGTTACTAGAAATTGATGGTGGCTATGTCTAATTTGGCGTGACATAATGAATTTTGGGCTTCGTACCAGCTGAGAATACAAAGCTTGTATTAAGCTCTTTATTACCCAGCGTGCCAACATCAGGGCCGCTGAACGAGCCGGGTAAAGTGCCTGGAAATGGCACTAAAACAATGCGCCATTTCCTGGGGCAGCTGCGGAGAATCCCAGCCCCCTGCAGCCTGGTTTTACCTGACTGGCGATCAAAATATGGCAGGAGCTCACACACTTTTTTTTCTTTTAATTTTTTTAAATAATTAAAAAAAATTAAAGGGCTTGCTGTATTTTGATTGCCAGCCAAGGTAAAGCCAGGCAGGTGGGGGTGGCAGTCCATAGCTGTCCGCTTTATCTGTGCTGAGAATCAAAAATACCATGGAGTGCTCAATCATATTTTTTTTTTATTTTATTTATTTTTACACTACTATATGTGTGAGGGACCCAACAGACAATCACAGATGCTGTCACGCAGAATGGGCGTCTGTGATTGGCTGTTGGAGTAACCTGGAATCTGCCCATGCATTTTAGATGCTAGAATGTATGGGCTGGTTTCAGGTTACTCCAGCATCCAATCACAGACGCCCACTCTGTGACAGCGTCTGTGATTGTCTGTTATTTTAACAGTACAATAAAACAACACAGAGAAAAAATATTTCATTAGAAATAAAACAGAAGACATTTAGGACTCCATCTTTATTACTCAAAAAAAAAACCTCCGACATAGTCCAAAGTTGGGTCAGCATCTTCAGCTCTGCTACATCTGTGAGGAGACAAACACAGGTCTGCTCACAGACTCAGCTGACAGCAGTCAGGGACTTCACCCAAGTGCATAGCTGAGGCCGGTGTGCTGTGCCCCCGGGTAACCTCCACAATTGGTCACATGGCTATGACGTTATGGAAGGTCCTGTAAGTCAGTGGTTGTTACCTGGGGGCACAGCAATGATCAGACCTGGTAGCAGAAGCGGCCAGGAGACAGAGTTTGCAAGACGCATTGTGAGAACTGTAAGTATAATGACAATGTTATTAACTATAATCTTAATTTTACAGCCCCCCACACCCCATCCCTAACTGTAAAGTCCAAGTTCGGTGTTCGGACGCAAGTTCACATTATCTCAGAATCCGAACTCGAACTTTACAAAACGTTCGGGGGAGTCTCCCGAACACGAACATCGGGGGGTTCGCCCATCACTACTGATCATGAATAGAAACCACTGACTTAACAGTTATATCTCTGAAGTCAAGCATCTTTGCTTTTCCTTTGCTATCACTTCTTCCAGCGAGGATTCATCTTTGCAGAAAATATCGCATAGCTTTTAAGTGATCAGCTAATAATATCTTCACACTCTTTGCGTTTTGTTTTTTTATGTAAATTAAAAGCTGTTTTTTGCAGTACCAGCAAAAGCTGACATTTCAAAAATACTGAATTGGAAAACTAGTGCGTTTTTTTAAAAACGCAACATGTCAATTCTTTCAGCATTTTTCCAGCGTTTTTTTTCACCAGAGAAAGCAATGTGAGTACAAAATATGCTACAAATGATGCAACCATGCATTCTTCTGATTTTATTGTGAATTAACTTTATTAAATATTTACTGTATACAAATGACACATATAAAATCTGTAGCAAAACCTGCTTTTTGTAAGCAGCTTCTTTCCTCTCGAGATCAGATTTTGCCTGCAGAAAAAGGCAAAGGGCTTTCTCACATGTGCATGTAACTCAGACGAGTGCTACCTGATGTTTTATCAGATAGTACTGGCTCCAATGTCATACTGTGGGGCAGGGCTGACAAACGTGTTTTTTTTTTTGTTTTGTTTTTTTTTTATTTTCTCCTCATGCCGATTCCGAATGAGGGGGGGGGGAATAATAAAGCTGTGCTTCAATTCTTACATGCTGGAGAATCGAGGCACAGTAGAATGACACTTGGCTCATGCTCGGAGCAGAGTTTGATCCAAGTGTCATCCAATTCTCTCGCATGAGAAAATATATGCCAGTTTGAGCAAGCCATAAAATATAGTAGTTATGTCTCCTACTTATCCCACATATACCACCATAACCAAATATATGTCCCCCTTCTTGGGTCCCTATTATTTAACCCCTTAATGACCTTGGATATACTTGTATGTCCAAGGTCGTGGCCCTGTCTTTGATGCTGGCTCACACGCTGAGCAAGCATCTTTCCCTGCACATCGGCTGATCTGTTCAGCCAGATCAGCCGACGTGCAGGAAAAGATGCTTGCTCAGTAGCCATGGGTGGACCGGAGGCCCGCCCTCAGCTGTTTACTAGTTAAATCCCTTACAGTCTCTGTCTCTCCGTGTTCTCTTGCTTGTTCAAATTTGCCGCAGTCGTTAAAATAGCCATCAGCATATCGGAGGCATACTTTCTGCCAGAACCCAATTAATGGACGTGACATGCTCAATGCAAGTGTAGTCCTCTATAGACCTTATTAGCCATCACACAGCCCCCTTTGTAAACTATGAGCCCACACATAGCCCCACTATATACAGTATGAGCCTACAGCAATCTATATACAGCATCAGCCCCCACGTAGCCCCTATATACAGCATGAGCCGCCACATAGCCCCACTAATTATAGCATGAGCCCCATATAGGCTCCTATATACAGCATAAGCCTCCACATAGCCCCACTATTTAAAGTATGAGCCCACACAGTCCTCTATAGACAGTATTAGCCACCATATAGCCCACTATAATTCGTATGGTCCCTCACATAGATTCCTATATACCAGGACATGTAGAAAAATAGAAAAATAAACATAGATAAAAAAACCCTCCATACTCACCTTGTGCCTGTTCCCAAGCCGCGTTCTCTTTCTGCTTCAAATTCTGCCGGCATATCGGAGGCCGGTGGTTGACGTACGTGCCATGTGCCAGACCCTGTCGACTGCTGCCAGCCGGTGGCCATTTTAACGACTGAGCAACAGTTACCAGCAGGCCCTCGGGGGCCCACTGAGGACCGGGTATCACCAGAGCATTGTCAGTTGTCTGCAGCCCTTCACATGTCATGGTGGTCCTGGGGCTGGTTAAATGTTGACATGATCTCTTCTGGTGCTGGCATAAACCATGGAGGGAAACCTCACCGAATCCAAGAGCGTAATAGCAGGTGATTATGATTTTCAGTGGGTACGGAAAGTAAACAGTCCTTTTTAAATGTTTCACTCTTTTTTTTTTCATTGCAGCCATTTGATAAATTTAAACAAATTCATTTTTTTCTCATTAATATACACTCTGCACCCCATTTTGACAGAAAAAAAACAAATGTAGACATAAGTATTCAGACTCTTTGCTCCGTATTGAGTAGAAGTACCCTTTTGAGTTACTAGAGCCATGAGTCTTCTTGGGAATAGTGTAACAAGTTTTTCACACCTGGATTTGGGGATCCTCTGCCATTGTTCCTTGCAGATCCTCTCCAGTTCCGTCAGGTTGGATGGTGAAAATTGGTGGACAGCCATTTTCAGGTCTCTCCAGAGATGCTCAATTGGATTTAGGTCAGAGCTCTGGCTTGGCCAGTCAAGAATGGTCACAGAGTTGTTCTGAAGCCACTCCTTTGTTATTTTAGCTGTGTGCTGAGGGTCATTGTCTTGTTGGAAGGTGAACCTTCGGCCAAGCCTAAGGTCCTGAGCACTCTGAAAGAGGTTATCCACCAGGATATCTCTGTACTTGGCCGCATTAATCTTTCCTTCAATTTCAACCAGTCATCCTTTCCCTGGAGCTGAAATACACCCCCATAGCATGATGCTGCCACCACCATGTTTCACTGTTGGGATTGTATTGGGCAGGTGATGAGCAGTGCCTGGTTTTCTCCACACATATATCGCTTAGAATTCTCACCAAAAAGTTGTATCTTCTCATCAGGCCAGAGAATCTTATTTTTCATAGTCTGGGAGTCCTTCATGTGTTTTTTGCAAACTCTATGCAGGCTTTCATATGTCTTGCACTGAGGAGAGACTTCCGTCGGGCCACTCTGCCATCAAGGCCTGACTGGTGGAGCGCTGCAGTGATAGTTGACTTTGTGGAGTTTTCTCCCATTTCCCTACTGCATCTCTGGAGCTCAGCCACAGTGATCTTGGGGTTCTTCTTTACGTCTTTCCCCAAGGCTCTTCTCCCACGATTGCTCAGATTCGCTGGATGGTCAGGTCTAGGATGAGTTCTGGTGGTCTCAAACGTCTTTCATTTAAGGATTATGGAGGCCACTGCTCTTAGGAACCTTAAGTACTGCAGAGATTCTTTTGTAACCTTGGCCAGATCTGTGCCTTGCCACAATTGTCTCTGAGCTCCTTGGGCAGGTACTTTGACCTCATGATTCTGATTTGGTCTGATATGCATTGTGAGCTGTGAGGTCTTATATAGACAGGTGTGTGCCTTTCCAAATCAATTCCTATCAGTTTTATAAAACACAGCTGGACTCCAATAAATGAGTAAAACCATCTCAAGGAGGATCACAAGGAAATGGACAGCATGGAATTTAGGCAAATACCCCACTTTGCGTTCTCCTACTTGCAGTTCTAAACGCACGTTTGGGGCTTAATGGATTTGACCAAAGTTGCATTTTTCAGAAATTTAGCGCTGAAAACTCACGCATATTTACCGCATTTTTGATGCGTTTTCAGCGCTTTTTACATGCTTTTTCACCTGCGTTTTGACAGATTCGTTTTGAACATCAAGACACTGCTAAATAAAGTTTAAACAGTCAAACAAAATAAAAAAAGAGAAAAAAAGGATCAGATATAGAATTTTAGAAATAATTAAGAAAATAGAAATATTGAATAAAATTATAGCAGTAATATACTAGTTATTGGAAAAATAGCAATAAATTAATAATTTTCTTTAATTTAATTGTTGGACTATGTGTGTGTGTGTAAAGGGACATATGAAATCATTATTTTAATGTCCAAAAAGCATGCGTTTTGGTAGTCCAAAATGCATGTTTTCTGCACATAAAAAGCAGGTAAAACGCAGGAATTTGAAGGAATATTTAGCCATTTCTCATTGACTGCAATGTTAGCAAAATGCACCCAAAATGGCAAAAGTGGGGTCTTAGCCTTAAATATGAGTGTCTGAGCAAAGGGTCTGAATACTTATGATCATGTGATATTTCAGTTTTTCTTGTTTAATAAATTTGCAAAAATGTCTACATTTCTGTTTTCTTTCTGTCAAGATGGGGTGCAGGGTGTACATTAATGAGAAAAAAAAAAGAACTTTTTTGAATTTACCAAATGGCTGCAATGAAACAAAGAATGAAAAATTTAAAGGGGTCTGAATACTTTCTGTACCCACTGTAATCTGACCGAAACCAACACACGGGTAACTAGCACCTTTTTAGGAGTCTTCTAATTATGATAAAGATCATGTTCTGTAATGAATGACTTGGGAACATAAATACTGCATGTGTACTCTTGAGTCATAGCTACATGAACACAGTCTGGTTATTGCCGTTTAAACTCCAACACCATGCCACTTGTTTGTGGCTCGAACATTTTCAGATTATTCACCAAGGGTGAGAAGAATAGGCTTTTCCTTAAAATGAGTGAAAGGGTAATTTTATGTGTTATAGTATTAATGCTGCGGCTTTTGTATCTTTTCGGTATGTCAGGTTTTAAATAAAGCTGTGTTGTTTTTCATAATTCTTGGTATTTTGGTTTTAACAAAACTTCATGGGCAGATTAAATTCAGGGTGGGCCATTTGTATGGATACATCTAAATAAAATGGGAATGGTGGTGCATCACCACATTATGGGTGTCAGGTCCGAGCATTCCTACATAAACAGAAGAACCACTATCATATAGTACAATATGTCAAAAAAAAAAATATCTCAGAATCACCTGGATACATTAAAGCGTTCCAGAGATATAACCTGTCAAAGTGACACTGGTCAGAATTGCACAAAAATGGCCTAGTCATTAAAGTGACAATGGGCTCAGGGGGTAAAGGGGTTAACCATGATTGCTATGGTGACAGAACCCATTTAAGTCCTTTCCCCATTCACATTTTTTTGCAGGGAAATTCTCCTGCTCTTAGGCCTTGTGCTCAATAGACGGAATTTCCCGCGGATTATCCGCGGATTTGCTGCATGTTTCGCTGGAGAAAATGTTCATAACATCTCTGCACTGATTCACCAGAAAATCCTATGGGGAAAAAAAATACTGTGCGCACTGGGCGGATTTTGACAGCTGCATGTTTTGCTGCGGGATTCCCGCAGCAAAAACAATTGCATGTCACTTCTTTTCCGCAGGTAGCTGCAGGACTGGCTACCAGAGGAATCTCCAGTAATGCCAGGCCTGGATTCAGTTACCTGCACTAAACTCCAGAGCTGTCACCTGAGATCCGGAGTGCAGCGTAGACTAAATTGCGAGCGCCGAGTGATTTGTTTCCCCGGTGATTGCAGTTCAGTTTAGGCCGGGCTGATCTCCGGAGCTCAGGTGACAGCTGTCGAGAGGCCGGCCTGTACTCCGGAGCTATATATAAGAATAAGGCTGCACATCAAACTTAGATAATGGTATAATGCCTCAAGCATATGGAAAAATATTGGAATATACAATGAAAAATGCTACTTGCTAATTTGAACATGTGAATAATGAATTGCATACCTGCTATGAATATTAGGAAAAAGGAGATATTTAGCAATCGCATTGATCAATGTAACTGTTTCGGCAACAGTGGCTCCCTTTTCAGCTTGCTTCTAGAGTCAGGTCCCGGCTTCAGGCCTCAGCAAAGCCGCACCTCCTCTTTCAGGCCTTTGGTCACGCCCACCGCTCCTTAACTGAATAGGATAACTGAAGTGAGCACTAATATATATATATATATGAGTGCAAGCCAAAAATACATACTATACATAAGCCTTGGGGCTCAGTTACATTGATCAATGCGATTGCTAAATATCTCCTTTTTCCTAATATTCATAGCAGGTATGCAATTCATTATTCACATGTTCAAATTAGCAAGTAGCATTTTTCATTGTATATTCCAATATTTTTCCATATGCTTGAGGCATTATACCATTATCTAAGTTTGATGTGCAGCCTTATTCTTATATATAGTATGTATTTTTGGCTTGCACTCATATATATATATTAGTGCTCACTTCAGTTATCCTATTCAGTTATATGTACTCCGGAGCTGTCACCTGAGCTCCGGAGATCAGCCTGGTCTGAACTAAACGGCAATCACCGGGGAATCAATCACTCGGCGCTTGCAGTTTAGTCTAGGCTGCACTCCGGAGCTCAGGTGGGAGCTCTGGAGTTTAGTGCAGGTAACCGCTGCCAGGCCTGGTATTACTGGAGATTCTTTCAGTAGCCAGTCCAATGCTGGCTGCGGCAGTTCCTCAACAAATCCGCAGAAAATCTGCAGCAAAGCGCAACAAACCGCATGCGGATTTGGATGCGGATTTCCGTGCGGTATTTTCCCGCAGGTGCGGAAATCTTACTGGGCCTCCGGAATTTTCTTAAGAAAATTCCTTTTTCTACTGCGCACAGGCCCTTACCCCTGTTTTGCTTAATTTTGCAGCCCCCTAGCCCTTACTACAATCAGTTTCCAACAAAAGTCCTGGTCCCCATTAATTTCTATGGGGTACCACCTTTTAACCACTTCTCGTTCAAACCTAAACCTCCACGGGTCCGCTCGTCCACATTCATGATATTGGACAAAATGTATTAAATGTGACTTCACTTTATTCATTTGCAAGGGTTATTTGGGTTTGTTTTTTTTTTTTGGCTACTTGGTAAATTCTGAACATTGACTCAATTTTTGACTTTCCCTTTACTACCTGGTTTGCTTGGTAGACTTGTGCTGCAGGAATTTATTTTGAAGAGTTCTGTCCAGATGGGATAATCCCTTTTCAATGTATATTATTGTAGAGTATGACGAATAATGTCGTATGATATGAGCTTCGGTGGCCTAAGTGGGTAGCTATGTTGTATCATCCTTAATTAGATACTGCAATTATTAGGTTTACTGTGGCAATTTATCCAAATGACAATGATTCTTAAAAGATCAAACACAACTATATGATCCCATTGTTAGACATGTTACAAAGATATATATCCCTTGTATACAGTCCTGTTATGTAAAACTAGTCCTCACCTATTTTTCATGTACTTCCCAGTTGATATTAAAGTAATCTTTACATCTTGCACCTGAAGAGAATAATGCTCTCTCTTCAGACTTCTTTGAAAGCTTGTGTATAGAAGGTGTACCCCAGTGGGTCATCGAGGTTGCCTTCTATTTTTCCAAAACTGACTTTTCTGGTTCTGGATAGGATACGAAGGGAATATTCCTTTTAAGATTTGATTTTCTATAAAAAAATAAATAAAAAAGTCAAAGCAATTTTTTTTTTTTAGTATGTTGATGGGTTCTAGAATGGCAGAGTGACATCTTTTTTTTGTATGATTGCTTTGAAGTATGCATTGCCTTTTAAAGTATAATGGGTGGCGTTGTTAATCTCTTAACACTGTGACCAACAAATTGCTCATTACGTTTAACAAATGTCCCTGGATTCAATATAGGTCATTATCAGAGGCTTGGTATACATGATTTTGTGATTCATAATGCATCCGTTCCGAAGATCGAAAGCTTACTGTTTGTTACCTAAATAATTTCCTCTTTTTATAAGGTTGTTTACAAGGTATCCTAAGGCTATGTGCACACGCAGCGTTTTTTTGGCGCTGCATTTTTGTGCGTTTTTTGCTGCCAAAAATGCACCCGTGGCAAAAAACGCATGTGTTTTTACCGCAATTTGGTGCGTTATTGGCTGCGTTTTTGATCTCTGCGTTTTTCTATGTTTTTCCAATGCATTGCATGGGGGGAAAACGCAGAAAAACGCAAGAAAGAATTGACATGTCCATTTTTTTTTTTTAAAGTTCAAAAACGCAGCTTAAAAAAAAAGTTGTGTGCGGACAGCAAAAATGAAAACTCATAGACTTTGCTGGGGAAGCAAAGTCATGCAGTTTTGAGGCCAAAAACGCACCCGAAAAACACACAAAAACGCCGCCAAAAACGCACTGTGTGAACTTACCCTAACAAATGCCTTCTAATCGGGCATTATGCTATGTTTAAACCTGTGGGTTTTTTATATAATTCAGCAGAAAAGTCCTAATTTCTTTTAATTTTAACTATATTTTTTTTCTTTTTTGTTAATTTATTTTATACACCTATTTTGCAGATTTATTCTATGTTTGATTGATTTGATGGATATGTTGGTTTATGACACAAGTTGTTGTCGCTATTTCTGAATTTAGGAAAATTTCACAAAACAGAAACCATATATTGTGGGGAAACTTTAACCCCTTCAGCCCCGGGGCACTTTCCGTTTTTGAGTTTTTGTTTTTTGCTCCCCTTCTTCCGAGAGCCGTAACTTTTTTATTTTTCCGTCAATCTTGCCATATGAGGGCTTGTTTTTTGCGGGACAAGTTGTACTTTTAAATGAAATCATAAGTTTTACCATATGGTGTACTGGAAAGCAGCAAAAAAATTCCAAGTGTGGAAAAATTGCAAAAAAAGTGTGATGGCACAATAGTTTTTGGGATGTTTTATTCACGGTGTTCACTATATGGTAAAACTGATGTGTGGGTATGATACCTGAGGTCGGTGCGAGTTTGTAGACACCAAACATGTATAGGTTTACTTGTATCTAAGGGGTTAAAAAAAATTCACAAGTTTGTCCAATAAAAGTGGCGCACGTTTTGCGCCATTTTCCGAAACACGTAGCGTTCTTATTTTTTGGGATCTATGGCTCAGTGACGGCTTATTTTTTGCGTCTCGAGCTGATGTTTCTAATGGTAGCATTTTTGCGCAGATGCTACGTTTTGATCGCCTGTTATTGCATTTTGCGTAAAACTTGCGACGACCAAAAAACGTAATTTTGGCGTTTGGAATTTTTTTGCCACTACGCCGTTTACCAATCAGATTAATTGATTTTATATTTTGATAGATCGGGCATTTCTGAACGCGGCGATACCAAATATGTGTATATTTATTTATTTTTTAACCCTTTAATTTTCAATGGGGGGAAAGGGGGGTGATTTGAACTTTTAGGTTTTTTGTTTTTTTTTTAATTTTTTAAAACTTTTTTTTTTACTTTTTTTATTTTATTTTACTAGTCCCCCTAGGGGGCTATAGCGATCAGCAATCCGATTGCTGATCGCTATCTGCTGATCACAGCTATACCGCTGTAATCAGCAGATTCAGTCACTTTCTTTCTTCCTCTGCTCCGTGCCGAGGAAGAATGAAAGTGAAACTTCGTAGCACCAGGCGTCATCACATGACCCTGTGCTACGATGGCAACCACCGAACGTCACGTGATCACTCACGTGACGTCCGGAGGGGGCGGCGGTAAGTAAAAAAGATGGCCGCGCGCATGTAGATCTCGCTGCCAGACTTTGGCAGCGAGATCTAAGGGGTTAATGTTCCGGGTGGAATGCGATTCCACTCGGAACATGTAGGCACACATGTCAGCTGTTGAAAACAGCTGATATGTGTGCCGATCCACGCCGCCTGCCCGCGGCAGGGGGCGGGGCTTACCGGGACACGATCCATGACGGAAAGATCCGTCCATGGTCGTGAAGGGGTTAAAGGTGTAGAGGTTGTAGTATTTCCCAGACCTAGGCATTTGAAGTAGCTAAAAGATTTTTGATACACCTTGGGACTATTGATGGGCGATCCCGAACTGTAAAGTTCAGAGTTCGTACTAACCACCTAGTGATCGTGTACATGATCCCGAACACTAGCTTTCCTGGGAAGCTCGTGTTACAGTTCGGGTCCAGTTCGGGTCCAGGGGCTGTAAAAATTAAAAAACAATGTTGTACAGACATTGGGTTAGACTGGTCACATGGCTATGACGTCATGGCAGGTCCTGTTAACTTCCAGGGGTATGCATTGCACTGCTCGTCTCTCGACAATCTTTGGCTGTTTTCGACCATGTCCGTTGACCTCAGGGTTCACCCAAGTCCATGGCTTATGGACTCGATTGAACTTTGACTGTCACTGCGAGTCTCGCATCGCATCACCTGGTACAGCCGCACACTGTCCTGACAGGAGCGGGTGGCTGCATGTATTTCCATGCAGCTGATGCGCTTGTGCCTGGAGAGTGTCAGTCCGTACTGGGTGATGCCGATGCGAGACTGCACAACTTATACGTAAGTGGAACTCCAGCCTCAGTGTCAGTGTCTTTTCACTCTGTATAGATGCTGTCTGTGCAGAGTGATGAAGCAGAGCTGACAATGCTCTACCTGTGGACTACGTCGGACTAATGGATTTTTTTTATAATAAAGATGGAGTCTCTAAATGTCTTTTTCTTTTATCTCTAATGTAAAAAATCTTTTTTTTTTTTTACTAGAAATTCATGATGGCCATGTCTAATTTCGCGTGACACCATAAATTTCGGGCTTAGTACCAGCGCAGAATACAAAGCTGGTATTAACCCCTTTATTACCCAGCGTGCCACCGCCATCAGGGCCGCCGGACGAGCCGAGTAAAGCGCCTGGAAATGGCGTTAAGAAACAATGCGCCATTTCCAGGGGCGGCTGCGGTTTTTAGCGTGGGGAGCCCAGAACGCTTAGGCCTTACCACGCTGACAATCCCAGCTGCTTGGTTTTACCTTACTGGTGATCAAAATACGGCGGGAACCCATGCTTGTTTTTTTTTTAATTTTTTTTTTTTTTTTTTTTTTTTTTTTTAAATAATTTAAAAAAAAATTAATAGGCATCCTGTATCTTGATTGCCAGCCAAGGTAAAGCCAGGCAGATGGGGGTGGCAGGCCATAGCTGTCTGCTTTATCTGCGCTGAGAATCTAAAATGCCGCGGAGCACTACGTCATTATTTTTTTTTTTTATTTTATTTCTTTTTATACAACATATATATATATATATATATATATATATATATATATATATATATATATATATATATATATATATATATATATATATATATATATATTTCTTTGTCGCTCCATTGGGAGACCCAGACAATTGGGGTGTATAGGCTATGCCTCCGGAGGCCGCACAAAGTATTACACTAAAAGTGTAAAGCCCCTCCCCTTCTGCCTATACACCCCCCGTGCTCCCACGGGCTCCTCAGTTTTTTGCTTTGTGCGAAGGAGGCAGACATGCACGCACAGCTCCACAGATTGGTCAGCAGCAGCTGCTGACTATATCGGATGGAAGAAAAGTGGGCCCATATAGGGCCCCCAGCATGCTCCCTTCTCACCCCACTCTTGTCGGCGGTGTGGTTAAGGTTGAGGTATCCATTGCGGGTACGGAGGCTGGAGCCCACATGCTGTTTTCCTTCCCCATCCCCCTTAGGGCTCTGGGTGAAGTGGGATCCTATCGGTCTCCAGGCACTGAGACCGTGCTTCATCCACAACTCCTGTGGAGCCTGCTGGATAGGAGCCGGGTATCGTTCAGGGACATGGCCCTGCTACTTGGAGGTACTCTGTATCCCTGTGGGGACAGCGCACAGCAACACTCCAGCTTTGCTGGGTGTGCTAGTGCACCGGGGACCGCGGCGCTGACCGGGTTAATATGTGCCATTACACACTCAGCGTTGCTGAGTGTGTTTATGTATAGGGACTGCCGCACTGACCGCCGCTGCCATGGAAACACCGCGGCGCGGCTGGGACTTGTAGTGCACCGGGGACTTCCACGCCGGCCGCGCTTTTACGGCGGCCGCGTTTATTACTAGAGTCCCCGGCTTTTTGCGGCCTAGTTTCTTTTCTTCCCACCCCCAGCCCTGACAGGCAGGGGAAGGGCGGGACGCTGCACAGAACGAGCAGCACTGAGGGCTGGAGCATGCTTTGCATACTCCACCCCCCTCACTGTGCACAGTGCGGGCACCAGTTCCCGCACTTTCTGGGTCACGCCCACGGCTCCCTCCTCTCCTCAGGACGCCGGCAGCCATTCCTGTCAGCTCCTCGGACGCTGCAGAGGGGGACAAAGTCTGGGAGACCCAGGCAGGGACTCTGGTGGCCTCACAACCGCTTTAAGCGGGTGGTAAGCAGCACCTGTGGTGCTAGCCCCATTGTGCAGTAGTGTAACATTATATGTTTATGGTATATATATTTTACACTGTATGGTGCACAGTTGATTTCTGGCTATATACCCTATTGTGTTGCTCAGGGAAGATAATAGCATGGCGCCCACGAAAGGCAGGGGTGCCAAAACACAGGCTTTTTATGCTGCCTGCGCCGCATGTACGACCCCGCTACCGGCAGGTTCCACTGACCCTCATTGTGTGCACTGTTCGGCCCCTGTGGCACTTACTCAGCCAGAGCCTCTGCTAAGAGGGGCCCAGGGGGAGCCACCTGCTGACACTGTCCAGGTGACGGGGACGGAGTTTGCAAAACTCTCTGAGACTATGGCTAAGATACTAGAAGCCTTGCAGTCCAGGCCGGTATCTCAGCACAGGGACTCTGTTGAATCTTTGTTCCCTGGCCCACCTCAGTTGGACCAACAATGTCCTCCCGGGGTATCTCATGGGTCCCAGGCTGAGGGTTCTGACACAGACCCCAGCCCCAGACCGACTAAGCGAGCTCGCTTAGAATTTCCCTCGACATCATCATATTGTACAGGGTCTCAGAGGGGGGAATCTCTGGTTGATGAAGCGGAGACAGTTGATCAGGATTCTGATCCTGAGGCCGCTCTCAATCTTGATACTCCTGACGGGGACGCCATAGTGAACGATCTTATTGCGTCCATCAATCTAATGCTGGATATTTCTCCCTCAGCTCCTCCGGCGGAGGAGTCGGCTTCTCAGCAGGAGAAATTCCGTTTCAGGTTTCCCAAGCGTACACCGAGTATGTTTCTGGACCACTCTGATTTCAGAGAGGCAGTCCAGAATCACCATGCTTGTCCAGATAAGCGTTTTTCTAAGCGCCTTAAGGATACACGTTATCCCTTTCCCCCTGACGTGGTCAAAAGTTGGGCTCAGTGTCCCAAAGTGGATCCTCCAATCTCCAGACTGGCAGCTAGATCCATACTTGCAGTGGAAGATGGGGCTTCACTCAAAGATGCCACTGACAGGCAGATGGAGCTCTGGTTGAAATCCATCTATGAAGCTATCGGCGCTTCTTTTGCCCCAGCATTCGCAGCCGTATGGGCGCTACAAGCTATCTCAGCAGGTCAAGCGCAAATTGACGCAGCCACACGCACGTCCGCGCCACAGGTGGCGTCCATAACCACTCAGACGTCGGCATTTGCGTCTTACGCTATTAATGCTGTCCTGGACTCTGCGAGCCGTACGGCGGTTGCAGCCGCCAATTCGGTGGTACTACGCAGGGCCTTGTGGCTACGGGAATGGAAGGCAGATTCTGCTTCCAAAAAGCGCGTAACCAGTTTGCCAATTTCTGGCGACCGATTGTTTGGCGAGCGTTTGGATGAAATCATCAAACAATCCAAGGGAAAGGATACATCCTTACCCCAGCCCAAACCGAACATACCCCAACAGAGGAGGGGGCAGTCGAGGTTTCGGTCCTTTCGGGGCGCGGGCAGGTCCCAATTCTCCTCGTCCAAAAGGCCTCAGAAAGATCAAAGGAACTCTGATGCATGGCGGTCTAAGTCACGTCCTAAAAAGACCACCGGAGGTGCCGCTACCAAAGCGGCTTCCTCATGACTTTCGGCCTCCTCACTCCGCATCTTCGGTCGGTGGCAGGCTCTCCCGCTTTTGCGACACCTGGCTGCCACGGGTAAAAGACCGTTGGGTGAGAGACATTCTGTCTCACGGTTACAAGATAGAGTTCACCTCTCGTCCCCCGACTCGATTCTTCAGGTCATCCCCCGCCTCCCGAGCGAGCCGAGGCTCTTCTGCAGGCGCTGGGCACTCTGAAGGCAGAAGGAGTGGTGGTCCCTGTTCCTCTTCAGCAACAGGGCCACGGTTTTTACTCCAACTTGTTTGTGGTCCCAAAGAAGGACGGGTCTTTCCGTCCTGTCCTGGACCTGAAACTTCTCAACAAACACGTAAAGACCAGGCGGTTCCGGATGGAATCCCTCCGCTCCGTCATCGCCTCAATGTCCCAAGGAGATTTCCTTGCATCGATCGATATCAAAGATGCTTATCTCCACGTACCGATTGCTCCAGAGCACCAGCGCTTCTTGCGCTTCGCCATAGAAAACGAACACCTGCAGTTCGTGGCACTGCCGTTCGGCCTGGCAACAGCCCCACGGGTTTTCACCAAGGTTATGGCTACTGTAGTAGCGGTCCTCCACTCTCAGGGTCACTCGGTGATCCCGTACTTGGACGATCTGTTGATCAAGGCACCCTCTCAAGAGGCATGCCAACACAGCCTCGACGCTACCCTGGAGACTCTCCAGAGTTTCGGGTGGATCATCAATTTTCCAAAGTCAAATCTGACACCGGCCCAATCGCTGACATACCTTGGCATGGAGTTTCATACCCTCTCAGCGATAGTGAAGCTTCCGCTGATCAAGCAGCGGTCACTACAGAAAGGGGTACAATCTCTCCTTCAAGGCCAGTCACACCCCTTGAGGCGCCTCATGCACTTCCTGGGGAAGATGGTGGCAGCAATGGAGGCAGTCCCTTTCGCGCAGTTTCACCTGCGTCCTCTTCAATGGGACATCCTACGCAAATGGGACAGGAAGCCGACGTCCCTCGACAGGAACGTCTCCCTCTCTCAGGCGACCAAAGCTTCCCTTCGGTGGTGGCTTCTTCCCACTTCATTATCGAAGGGGAAATCCTTCCTACCCCCATCCTGGGAGGTGGTCACGACGGACGCGAGTCTGTCAGGGTGGGGAGCGGTTTTTCTCCACCACAGGGCTCAGGGTACGTGGACCCAGCAAGAGTCCTCACTTCAGATCAATGTTCTGGAAATACGGGCAGTGTATCTTGCCCTGAAAGCGTTCCAGCAGTGGCTGGAAGGCAAGCAGATCCGAATTCAGTCGGACAATTCCACAGCGGTGGCATACATCAACCACCAAGGCGGCACACGCAGTCGGCAAGCCTTCCAGGAAGTCCGGCGGATTTTGATGTGGGTGGAAGCCACGGCCTCCACCATCTCTGCAGTTCACATCCCAGGCGTGGAAAACTGGGAAGCGGATTTTCTCAGTCGCCAGGGCATGGACGCAGGGGAATGGTCCCTTCACCCGGACGTGTTTCAGGAGATCTGTTGCCGCTGGGGGGTGCCGTACGTCGACATCATGGCGTCCCGGCACAACAACAAGGTACCGACGTTCATGGCACGGTCTCAAGATCCCAGAGCTCTGGCGGCAGACGCCTTAGTTCAGGATTGGTCGCAGTTTCAGCTCCCTTATGTGTTTCCTACGTTGGCACTGTTGCACAGAGTGTTACGCAAGATCAGGGCCGACTGCCGCCGCGTCATCCTCGTCGCTCCAGACTGGCCGAGGCGGTCGTGGTACCCGGATCTGTGGCATCTCACGGTCGGCCAACCGTGGGCACTACCAGACCGACCAGACTTGCTATCTCAAGGGCCGTTTTTCCATCTGAATTCTGCGGCCCTCAACCTGACTGTGTGGCCATTGAGTCCTGGATGCTAGCGTCTTCAGGGTTATCTCAAGACGTCATTGCCACTATGAGACAGGCTAGGAAACCAAAGTCCGCCAAGATCTACCACAGGACGTGGAAAATTTTCCTGTCGTGGTGCTCTGCTCAAGGTTTTTCTCCCTGGCCTTTTGCCTTGCCCACTTTTCTGTCCTTCCTTCAATCTGGACTGGAAAAGGGTTTGTCGCTCGGCTCCCTTAAGGGACAAGTCTCAGCGCTCTCTGTGTTTTTCCAGAAGCGCCTAGCCAGACTTCCACAGGTACGCACGTTCCTGCAGGGGGTTTGTCACATCGTTCCTCCTTACAAGCGGCCGTTAGAACCCTGGGATCTGAACAGGGTGCTGATGGTTCTTCAGAAACCACCATTCGAGCCAATGAGAGATATTTCTCTCTCACGCCTTTCGCAGAAAGTGGTTTTTCTAGTAGCAGTCACTTCACTTCGGAGAGTGTCTGAGCTAGCAGCGCTGTCATGCAAAGCCCCTTTCCTGGTGTTTCACCAGGACAAGGTGGTTCTGCGTCCGGTTCCGGAATTTCTCCCTAAAGTGGTATCCCCCTTTCATCTCAATCAGGATATCTCCTTACCTTCTTTTTGTCCTCATCCGGTTCACCAATGTGAAAAGGATTTGCACTTGTTAGATCTGGTGAGAGCACTCAGGCTCTACATTTCTCGGACGGCGCCCCTGCGCCGCTCGGATGCACTCTTTGTCCTTGTCGCTGGCCAGCGTAAAGGGTCACAGGCTTCCAAATCAACCCTGGCTCGGTGGATCAAGGAACCAATTCTCGAAGCTTACCGTTCTGCTGGGCTTCCGGTTCCCTCAGGGCTGAAGGCCCATTCTACCAGAGCCGTGGGCGCGTCCTGGGCCTTGAGGCACCAGGCTACGGCTCAGCAGGTGTGTCAGGCAGCTACCTGGTCGAGCCTGCACACTTTCACGAAACACTATCAGGTGCATACCTATGCTTCGGCGGATGCCAGCCTAGGTAGACGAGTCCTTCAGGCGGCGGTTGCCCACCTGTAGGAAGGGGCCGTTTTACGGCTCTATCACGAGGTATTATTTTACCCACCCAGGGACTGCTTTTGGACGTCCCAATTGTCTGGGTCTCCCAATGGAGCGACAAAGAAGAAGGGAATTTTGTTTACTTACCGTAAATTCCTTTTCTTCTAGCTCCAATTGGGAGACCCAGCACCCGCCCCTGTTTTTTTTGTGTGTACACATGTTGTTCATGTTGAATGGTTTCAGTTCTCCGATATTCCTTCGGATTGAATTTACTTTAAACCAGTTTATAATTCTTTTCCTCCTTCTTGCTTTTGCACCAAAACTGAGGAGCCCGTGGGAGCACGGGGGGTGTATAGGCAGAAGGGGAGGGGCTTTACACTTTTAGTGTAATACTTTGTGCGGCCTCCGGAGGCATAGCCTATACACCCCAATTGTCTGGGTCTCCCAATTGGAGCTAGAAGAAAAGGAATTTACGGTAAGTAAACAAAATTCCCTTCTTTGTGTGTGTGTGTGTGTGTGTGTGTGTGTATATATTATATATACTGTACTACTCTGGCAAAAATTAAGAGACCACTGCAAAATTGTCAGTTTTGTCTGATTTTACTCTTTGTAGGTATATTTGAGTAAACTGTAAATTGTTCTTTTATTCTATAAACTACTGACATGTCTCCGAATTTCCAAGCAAAACATTTTGTATTTATTTTCTGAAAATAGTAGTTTATAGAATAAAACAGCAATTTACAGCTTACTCAAATATACCTATAATGAGAAAAATTAGACAAACTGACAATTTTGCAATGGCCTCTTAATTTTTGCCAGAGCTGTGTGTGTATGTATGTATGTATGTATGTATGTATGTATGTATGTATGTATGTATATATACATACATCTTTTTTTTTTTTTTTTAAAACATTATAGAAAACAAAAAGCGTGGGCTCACGCCCAAAACCAGGCAGCTGGGATTCTCCGCAACCCCCCTTGGAAATGGCGCTTTGTTTCTTAGCTCCTATTCCAGGCGCTTTACCCGGGTCATCCATCGGCCCTGGTGGCGGTGGCACGCTGGGTAATAAAGGGGTTACTACCAGCTTTGTATTCTCTGATGGTACTAAGCCAGAAATTCATGGTGTCATACCAAATTAGACATGGCCACTATGAATTTCTAGTAAATGGTAAAAAAAAAACCACAACACATAGAAATTTTTTTTTTATTAGAAATAAAACAAAAAAAACATTTAGACTCTTTATTATAAAAAAATCCTTAGCGCGACATAGTCCACAGGTAGAGCATTGTCAGCTCTGTTTCATCGTTCTGAACAGACAGCGTCTATACAGAGTAAGAAACAGAGCCATGGCAGCTCTGCTTCATTGCTCTGTAGAGAGCGAGAAGCAGGCTGACAGGGTATTATTCCACTTGCGTCTCGCATTGCATCACCCCGCATGGTCTGACACTCTCTGGATAGGAACACCTCAGCTGCATGGAAATACATGCAGCCGACCCACTGCTGTCGGGAGAGTGTGTGCCGTACCAGGTGATGCGTTGTGACACTCGCACAGTGACAAAGTGCAGTTAACAGGACTTTCGATGATGTCATAGCCATGTGACCAGTCTGTAAGCCAATGTCTGTACAACATTCACACCAGACTGGACAGATGGCTATGACGTCATGGAAGTTCCTTTTAGGCAGTGGTGGTGGTTACCGGGCGGCACAGCAATGATCAGACATGGAAGCAGCCAGGAGACAGTCTCCTAACAGAGAAACCTGTAAGTATAATGACAATGTTTCTTATTAACTATATTCTTAACTTTACAGCCCCCCCCCACCCCATCCCATAACTGTAAAGCCAGAGTTCGGTGTTAGGATGCAAGTTTGTGTTCTCGATCTCGATCTTTCCAAAACGTTCAAGCGAAGCTCCCAATCCCGAACATCCGGGGATTGCCCATCATACTTGGGACAGCTAAGGCTGGGTTCACATGTCCATTAATCATCCATTAGGACGGATCCAGCAGCAATCTGTTAACAAAAAAAGTTGTGCAATTTCAACTTTCTTGTCTGTTTGGGGGAAAAAAAACAAGCTTTTTGCAAGATCGGTTTGTTTTCTTTTCTTTTTTTTACATGGGAGTCTATGGAACACGGATCCATTAACTGTTATTTAGCCATCCATTTTTCCTGCATTTGTAAAGGATATGTTTTGATCAGTTTCACATGATAGCTAGATAGTGGTCGGGTACGAGGATGACGCAGAGGACGTCATGCACATTGCCGACCATAATCTCACGCATGTGCAAACACAGCATTGGCTAGCGCGAGGGCGAACTGCGCCTGCGCGAGCCAGGGGAGTAACTGCACAGACGCGAGATTTGGCCGAGCAGCGTGCATGACGGCGGCATCATCACGTCAATCAAGAAAGGAGGACCGTGAAGAAGGCGACAAGGAGGGACAGGAGACGAAAATAAACACGCCCATCTGAGCCCCACAGGTCATTAGCATACCTAACGGTCAGGTTTTATAAAGTTATATTCGAGGTCTGCAAGGGGAGTCAGGGCACAAGGTACACCTTCATAGAATGCAGCCCAGGAACTGCAGAAGGTGACACTTCTGGTTTCATAGTGAAAAAAACTGGTGACAGGTTCCCTTTAACAAATCAGTTTTCCATATACTCCCATGTTAAGAAAACTGATCCTGTAAAAAAAAAAAAAAGTCAATACAAAAAGGGAAACTCACACATATATTATAGAGTCATTACAAACAGAGTGATCTATTTCAAGTGTTTATGTCTGTTAATGCAGATGATTGTTGCGTACAGCCAATGAAAACCCAAAAGTCATTATCTCAGAAAATTAGAATAATTACCACAAAACACCTGCAAAGGCTTCCTAAGCGTTTAAAATGGTACCTTAGTTCTGGTTCAGTAGGCTACACAATCATTGGGAAGACTGCTGTCCAGAAGGCAGTCACTGACACACTTCATAAGGAGGCTAAGCCACAAAAGCACAGCAGTCTACCAGGAAACTTTAGAGCACTTCATGCTCCCTCTGGCCGAGAAGCTTTTTGGAGATGGAAATTTTCATTTTCCAGCAGGCCTTGGCACCTGTCCTCACTGCCAAAAGTACCAATACCTGGTTTAATAACCACAGTATCACTGTGCTTGACTGGACAGCAAACTCGCCTGACCTAAACCCCATAGAGAATCTATGGGGTATTGTCAAGAGGAAGATGAGACCCCAGACCCAACAATGCAGACGAGCTGAAGGCTGCTATCAAAGCAACCTGGGCTTCCATAACACCTCAGCAGTGCCACAGGCTGATCGCCTCCATGCCACGCTGCATTGATGCAGTAATTCATGCAAGAAGTATTGGAGTGCATTTACTGTACATACTTTTCCGTAGGTCAACATTTCTGAGTTTAAAATCACTTTTTCAGTTGGTCTTATATAATATTCTAATTTTCTGAGATGACTTTTGGGTTTTCATTGGCTGTAAGCCATAATCATCAACATTAACAGAAATAAACACTTGAAATACATCACTCTATTTGTAATGACTCTCTATAATATATGTGTTTTCCCTTTTTGTATTGAATTACTGAAAAAAAATTAACTTTGAGGATATTCAAATTTAAGATGCACTTGTACATGCAGTGCGCGCATTGCCAGGCTCAGGCAGTGTCAGAGCACATACATAGACATACACTCTGAGTCCAGGCAGTGTTTGCTCTTGGCAAATGAATGCTGTCAATCAGGAGTGGTGGAAGTCCCCAAAATGCAAACTGAAGTTATGTAACCACTCAATGAGCTCTTGGCCACTCCATTGGTGCTACGAGACCCTATCATTTTAAATTTGAATTAAAAGTAATTTTCTCAGGCACACTACAACTGACACGTACAGTACTAGTATCTTTATATGATCCATGTCCTCTATCACTGTACAGTTAGTATTATATATTTTGGGGTTAACAGACTCCAATTAAGAGAACTTTTTTTTTTTTCCAGCCCATAATAAGATAGTATATTAAGGGTTTGGGATGCAAAGTATGGACAGTATAGATAATGGACATTCTTGGGGTCTGCACCATTTATGCTCGGAATGTATGGGGAAAAATCTGTTACATATATGTGAAGTATTATCAACTATGTAAACATGCCTTTTTATTTGATGAGTCTATATATCATAGATATACCATAGATCAACCATATATCTCAGATATACCATAGATACCATAGATCTCAATCTGCACCCAAAATGACTCTTCTCAATGTTTACCTACAGTATGTATACATTAGATAATTTTTGTTTACTGGAGGTGTTTAATAAATGTGAATTTAATAGCATTCATTTGGCTCATGATGGGAAATATTCTAGAATTTTTAGTGTTTTTTTAAATTAATAGAATTTTGACCTTCATTTTAATGATTTATCATCGACTAGTTAACCAAGGCCTGAACACATGTAACTAAGGCTAAATAAATAATGATAATGTATCAGAGGTATGCTCAAAGTAGGGCTACTCCCTAACTGTAAAGGGAAATTGTAGCACTCAGTTTCCTATTTTTCACTAAATGTATTTCCTTTTCTTTATTTTCTTCTAGTCTCGATCACCATCTGCAGAATTATCTAAGAAAGAAAGCACAAAGAAACCCGTCTTGGGAAAGTTTGGGAATTTGTTTAGCACTGCTAAAAAGAAACAGAGCAAAACTGCCCCTGATTCTCCCACAAGCCCAAATAATGAAAAATCTGAAAGGGAGAGAAAAAGGGCTCAAGTCCTAGTAACCTCAATCTCCAAAGTACATAATCAGGCTCCTGGCATTGTTTCAGATCAGCAGTCTCAGCTTGTCTCTAAGGAGCCTACATCACCTGTAGGCCAAAGTTTGAAGTTGACCTTTAATGGAAACAGTGATGATAGAGATACCAATGAGAGTAAAAACTCCGTTAAAGTAGCTGGGGAGTCAAGTGTAGTAGATGTAGAAAGCCCTGTTCTTTCGCCTGATGCATTTTCGGATGTCATTCAAAGGTCACCACTGAGTCCCACATTCAAGGTTGACAGACAAGGCACAGAGAAGATTGTCCGTCAATTAATACAGTCACCTGCAAGGAGAAGTTCCACTGATGGAGAAGGAAAGGTCAGCATAAGAAAGGTTTCACAGGAAATACATATAATTAAAAATGGTTCTCCCAAAGTATTGACTAAGAAAACGACAAAATTCTCTAGCAGAGTATCAGATCCAAAAATTAGGATATCTGAAAGATCTATCCAAAAATTGGGAAGCACGGAAAAAATAAACTCTACAAAAATAACATCGCCAATTGCATTTGGAAATGATGCCAAACACCAAGCTCTACAGCCAACTGAATTGAAACCATTCTTTGACACAGCAGGTGGCAGTAGTAGTTTACATAAACCTGTAAGTTCAGGGGACAGCTCGCCCTCTCTTAGTCCTTTAGAAGGTGATGTTTTTACTGAACCTCTGGAAGATAAGTCAAAGGATGAAAATGCAAAGGTTTTAGCATTTGATATCTATCTTAGTAAAACTACTAGTACTGGTTCTCAATCCTCCTTAAAAAGTTGTAGTAGTGTGGACACAATGGAGAAGAGTCCTAATAGAAAAATTAACAGAAAGAGACGCTCCCTTAAATCTCAGAATAGTCAAGAGGAAAATAACACTGAACACACAGCACTACAGGATAACATGTTTGATGAGAGTAACACTGAGGGGGTTAAGGAGTACTCAAATATTCCTGATGGGGATCTGAAAGCTGTGTCACCTGAGTCTGTTTCAGCCTCAGCCAACCAAGAATTAAAGGCGGGAGCTAATATCAAACTGTCGCCCAAGGGTGAATCAGACAAAGATAAACAGCAACACCCAGCCTCCAGCCCTATGAGGAAAAAAAATTCTTCTGCTCCCTCTTCTCCAACAGATCGCAAGGCACATGGTAGAGATCCACTGTTTAGAAATCCGACTGCAGCTGCCTCTGCCAAAACAACTGAGTTTAACCAGCCTGTTCCTGTTTCCACAACAAATAACGCCTACGTGGAAAAATCATCTGTTCCTGAATCCTTAGCTGGATGTGGTGGAGAGAGCACAAGCAATACTGCTGAGGAGGGTAGCAAAGCTACAACTATAGGTGGTGTAGACAGAAGGACAAAGCAGGAGAGCAAACAAGGAGAACTGAAATTGCAGTCTCAACGCAATACAAACCAAGCTTCTGATTCTTCAAACGGATCAAGGCTTCACGTTGCTCTGAATGACAGCCACAAGTCTACAGTAACATCAAAGCTCAACATGTAAGTACATATGTATTATCAGTGCCACTAGAAAACATTTTAATATCTGTTAGCTTTTTTTCATTGCACAATAGTTTTAAGAAAAGGAAAATGTAAAAAATTGTTCTTATCATTCTGTGTTCTGTATGACCATGATATCTAATGCAACAAAAGATGCCTCCATTTGAGACGTCGGTGTTTAGTACATATTCAGTTAAGCTTTTTTGCATAAAATAGTTTTCATCGTGCACAGGAAAAAAGATGCAGCTGCAGTATATCCTACTTTTAACATTTTCAAAAATAGCAAACTAACTACCCTAAGTATAACAGTAACTATTATTATTATTATTGTTTTTTTTTTTATATTTTATTTTTATTTTCAAGAAACAGTTTTAGGAAAGGCATAAACATTGAGTTATTTTTCTTTTCAGTGTAAATTTAGAGATATTTATCATGTTGGAATTTGTCACATTCTTTTGAATTGGGTGCAGTTTGTATTGTGTTGCAACCTAACCCCTACAGGACTGAGCAATTTTTATTTTTTGCGCTTCAATTTTGCTGTCCTTTTTCTTCCAAAAGCCATTTTTTAAAAAAAATTTTTAATTTTTTTTATCGGTTGCCGCCTGAAGTGATGTACAGGCTGGATCGTGGCTCTTACATTCTGCTGTCAGCAATTTAGAGCATTTCTTCACCTTCTGTATATTATGTCTAATTTGGCACTTAAAGGGATCCTGTCACCATATTTCACCCTATAAACTGCGACCACTACCAATAAGCCCCTTATATACAGCATTCTAAAATACTGTATAAAGTGCCCATGCCGATGTGTATAAGGGCAGAGAAAAGTGTGCATACGCAGGATTGCAATTGAGGACTCTGTGTGGATGACGTAGGATGTGTCATCCACATGGAGCAGAGAAGGACAGCGATCGTAAGAAGAGAGGAGTCGCCAGACCGAGACTGCCCACACGTGAGTATAATTGAAGCTGTTCTTGTGTTATACACATCGGCTTGAGCACTTGTCTATAAGAGCTTACTGGTGGTGGCTGCACTTTAAAAGATGATGAATTTAGTGACCGTTTCCCTTTAAAGAAAAAGTGCAAAGTTGACAATAAAACTTCAGCGACTGACCATTATTCCTCTCATACACATTCAGACTTCAATCAAGTGTAACTGTTTTCTCAATGAGGAGTTATATATGCCGATTCTTCATTTCCTTAACCTCATCTGTTGGATAAGTCATGGGGCCCAGATACACATAACATAGTGAGCCTTTGCTGCCGAAACCTGTTTAGCTTCCTTTTTTTCTAAAGTGTATGAGCACCTAAATCAATTACTGTAATTGACATGTCCATGTTTTAAATTTCATTACAAAACTAAGCAATCATACAAGCGAAGGCCGGGTTCAGATGGGCATATTTAATGTTTAGTATACGGAGCGCAATGTCAGGACTGACCACAGGTCTCTCTATCCAAATGTACAAGGCCGGTTTCACATTTGCGTCGTTTTGACGGAAACTGAATCCAGCACAGATGCAGTACAGTTCATTTATTTACAGTGGAAGCGCGACACCATGTGGACACATGCGGTTGTGTATGAAACACACAACCGCATGGTGTCGCACTTCCACTGTAAATAAATGAACTGTACTGCATCTGTGCTGGATTCAGTTTCCGTCAAAACGACGCAAATGTGAAACCGGCCTAAACTCAGACATATCTGAATCTGCAAGTTGGGGCCGGGGCACCTGTGGTAAGTCAGGATATTGTGCTCCGTATATGGACTGTGAAATACGCCTGTGGGAATCTAGCCTAACCAAAAGTGTACAGAAACTTTTGTAAGCTGCAGGAACTTGTAGGAACTGCACTTCAGTTCCCATGCATGTCCAGTTAGTTCTGTTTTTTCATTAATGTGGGTTTCACAAAAACAGAGCGAAAATCTTCCAGTACTGGACCCATTCATTTGAATGGGAATGGAAGTGTCATAAAATGTTTTCCATTTGTCTGCAGGTTTTGTTTTTTTTTTTTTTTTATATATATAATTGTACAAGAACCGCAAAAAAAATCTGAAACCAAAGTGTCTATTTCAAATGGATTCATTTGTTATTTTTAAAGACATTAAAGAACTTAAACTTTTTCCGTTTTTGCATGTTTTTTTTGTTCTGTTTTAAAAAAGATCCAATTTTTTTTTTTTTTAATACTGGATCCATTACAAATGGAGGACTAGTGGACAGGGCCTTGGCTGAATGTCCAACCATCTAATATGAGGATGTTTAGACTGTTCCCCTATAGAAGATATCTTAGAAATAAAACACTTTTCATGAAGATTTCAAGATGCCTGATCCTTTGTTCCTACAGGAGATAACAAACTGTTTAAAGGCATTGTACAGTCTAAGGGGTGCTTCACACACAGAGAGCTCACTGCCGAGATTGCTGCTGAGTCACACTTTTTGTGACGCAGCAGTGACCTCATTAGCGATCTCGCTGTGTGTGACAATGAGCAGCGATCTGGCCCCTGCTGCGAAATCGCTGCTCGTTACACACAGCCCTGGTTCGTTTTCTTCAAAGGCGCTCTCCCGCTGTGACACACAGATCGCTGTGTGTGACAGCGAGAGAGCGACAAATGAAGCGAGCAGGGAGCAGGAGCCGGCGTCTGACAGCTGAGGTAAGCTTGTAACCAAGATAAACATCGGGTAACCAAGGTGGTTACCCGATATTTACCTTAGTTACCAGCCTCTGCAGCTCTCACGCTGCCTGTGCTGCCGGCTCCGGCTCTCTGCACATGTAGCTGCTGTACACATCGGGTTAATTAACCCGATGTGTACAGCAGCTAGGAGAGCAAGGAGCCAGCGCTAAGCAGTGTGCCCGGCTCCCTGCTCTCTGCACATGTAGCTGCATTACACATCGGGTTAATTAACCCGATGTGTACTGTAGCTAGGAGAGCAAGGAGCCAGCGCTCAGTGTGCGCGGCTCCCTGCTCCCTGCACACACAGCTAAGCGGTGTGCGCTGGTAACTAATGTAAACATCGGGTAACCATACCCGATGTTTACCTTAGTTACCAGTCTCCGCAGCTTCCAGACGGCGGCTCCGTGCAAGCGCAGCGTCGCTTGCACGTCGCTGCTGGCTGGGGGCTGTTCACTGGTCGCTGGTGAGATCTGCCTGTTTGACAGCTCACCAGCGACCATGTAGCGATGCAGCAGCGATCCTGACCAGGTCAGATCGCTGGTCGGATCGCTGCTGCATCGCTAAGTGTGAAGGTACCCTTAAATAAGTCTGCAGTCACTCAAAAATGACGATTTCTGACCCTGGAATGGCAGTCATGTCACCACAATTGTGTGATATGCATGTCCCGACCAGTACCCACCTAGTGGGTGCGGCCTCATTCCATACAAGTGTATGGAATGCGCTCGTCCGACTAGTGGGCAAAGCCTTACTCAATACACTTGTATTGAGTGAGGCTGCACCTCATTAGTCTGGTTCTGGCTGAGAACATCCATATCATAGAATTACGGTCACGTGACTGCTGTTCAACGCTTAGAAACTGTCAAATCCTTTTTTGGCAGCAGATTACTTTTTTATTATGCTTACTTGTATAGCACCATCAACGCTTCACAGATACAGTTGTGTTCAAAAGTTTACATACCCCGGCAGATTTTTTTCTTTCTTGGCCTTTTTTCAGAGAGTATAAATGATAACATAATCTTTTTTTCATTCATGGTTAGTGGTTGGGTGAAGCCATTTATTGACAAACTACTGTTTTCTCTTTTTAAATCATAATGACATCCAAAACCATCCAAATGACCCTGATCAAAAGTTCACATATCCCAATTCTTAATAGCATGTATTGCCCCCTCTAACATCAATGACAGCTTGAAGTGTTTTGTGGTAGTTATGGATGAGGCTCTATTTTCTCAGATGATAAAGCTGCCCATTCTTCTTGGCATAAAGCCTCCAATTCCTATAAATTTCTCTTTTTTTTTTTTTTTGTGCATGAATTGCGTGTATGTTCTCCCCAGAGTGGTTCAATTATATTGAGGTCAGGAGACTGAGATGGCCATTCCAGAATCTTCACTTCATTCTTCTGTAGCCAATGATAGGTTGACTTGGCCTTGTTTTGAATCGTTGTCATGTTGGAACATCCAAGTACGTCGCATGCACAGCTTCCAGGCTGATGAGTGCAAATTTGCCTCCAGTATTTGCTGATAACGTGCTGCATTAATCTTTCCTTTTACCAAGTTTCCTGTGCCTTTTGTAGCTCACACATCCTAACGTCATCAGCGATCCACCTCCGTGCTTCACAGTAAGAATGGTGTTCCTTTAATAATAGGCCTTGTTGACGCGTCTCCAAATGTAACGTTTATGGTTGTGGCTAGAAAGTTCAATTTTGGTGTAATTACTCCAAAATACCTTGTTACAGAAGTTTGGAGGTTTGGCGTATTGTACATGAGATGCTTTGTGGCGTTTACGCAGTAATGGCTTTCTTCTGGCGACTCGACCATGCAGCCCATTTTTCTTCAAGTGCCTCCTTTATTGTGCATCTTGAAACAGCCACACCGCTAGTTTTCAGGGAGTCCTTTAAACCTTTGCGCACAACTGTATATTTTCATCTCTGTCCCCTTTTGGGAGTATAATTTAAATTCCCTATCCATAGGTCTTTGGAGTGTGGGTGGGAGGAAACCAGAGTACCTGGAGGAAACCCACACAAGCACAGGGAGAACATACAATTTTTTGCAGATGTCCTTGGTGGGATTTGAACCCAGGACCTCAGTGCTGCAAAGCAACAGTGCTAACTACCGAGCCATGTCTTTCCATTTAGAAGGCATAGACACTCAAGTTGTTTTGTTTTTTTTTTGGTGTGCGTATGTATGTACGGGGGTGTTTGCACTCATAATGATACAAGATGGGGGAAAAAAATGTTCTGCATGAGTTGCACTGCATAACAAAGATTTCTGTATAGAAATCCAGGGATTTGCAAAGCATTTGCCTTAATAACATGATTCAGCATTTTACAGCCCAGCATGAAATAACCTGTCATCAGAATTTGAGTCTGCCAATATCAAGGAAGCCCAGTTTATCTGCTACTTTCCTTCCTCATATTATAATTTCACTAGTTGTCTGCCAATTGCTGTTACCAAGTGGTATGATCAAAGACCGAGGAGTATAAACACGGGTGGGAGAGAACAAAGGTAGATAATAAGTGACAAAAAGCAAACATAATCTCCCTTTTAAATATACTGAGTATTGTACTTATAGGTAGATTATGTTGTTTGTTGGCACACATGTGTTTCAGTCTTCCTCTGGTGGGGATTTGGTATTTTAAAGGGAACCTGTCAGGTGCAATATGCACCCGGAACCGCGAGCAGTTCTGGGTGTATATTGCTAATCCCTGTTTAATTGTCCCTTTATACACTAGCATAGATAAAGAGATCTTTAGAAAAAGGATTTCTAAAGATCTTATATCGTATGCTAATGAGCGAGGGGAGTAGCCCCAAAGGCGTTGCTTCCCTTGCTAGTCGTCCCCATTAGCATGTTAGTACGTCCCTGTGGGCGTGCTAATGACACACCCACACCGGTGCCGTGGGGCACTCGTTACCGGGCCGCAGTTCAGTTTCTGGGATGGGACGCTGCGGTGGCAAAGCTTGGTTCCATGACCCTGGCGGTGTCAGTTAAAAGAGAAAGTTTATAATAGTTATTCATGATGCCACTTGTGCTATGCAGCAAGAGAGGTGCTGCTGCTGCTGCGGGATGGGGCCTCTGGGGCAGATGGTGATGCAGCTTAGTTGGTGCAGCTAATTTAGAGTGTTGTGTGCTTTGAGTGCATACCGGTGGATGACCTTTTCTTTACCCAGGATGGGGTACCACACCTCTGGCTGAGGCACAGTACCTCTGTTGCGACTAATAATAATAATCTTTATCTCTATAGTGCCAACATATTCCGCAGCGCTTTACAATTCAGGAGGATCATATACAAACAAGTAAGTTATCTAAAATACAATATTTAGAGGGGAAAAAAAGACAACCCTGCTCGTGAGAGCTCACAATCTACAATGAAATGGGGGGGAGGGACAAGGTACAAGTGCTTATTTACAATGACAATCCAGCCGTCTCAAGGAAATAGGGGATAGATAATGGCTTCTTGGACCAGTTGGCCAGAACCTTGAGATGCATTTGGGTGACTGAAGCCTCAGGGGCACCACACTAACATGTTAATGAATGTGCAGTGTCAGAGGAGATCTCACTCACCTCTCCACCGCCACCACCGCTTGATGCTGGATTTCAGCTCCGTGCGCATGACACTGGAGTTTGGGTCAAACGCTCTATGAAGCCGGGTGTATGCGACCTGGCTTCAAACTGAAGTAGTGCGCATGACCGAACCTCCGGGGTCATGTGCACTGAGCTGAAATCCAGCATCAATCTGCGGTGGAGAGGTGAGTGAAATCTCCTCTGATGCTACACATTCATTAGCAAGATAGCACACCCACAGGGATGTACTAACATGCTAATGGGGGCGACTAGCAAGGGAAGCAATGACCTTGGGGCTACTGCTTTCGCTCATTAGCATACGGTAAAAGATCTTTAGAAATACTTTTTCTAAAAATCTCTTAATCTATGCTAGTGTATACAGGGACGGTTAGAATGTGATTAGCAATATACACCTAGAACTGCTCGTGGTTCTGGGTGCATATGGCACCTGACAGGTTCCCTTTAATTTTCGATGAGACCTTGGACGATGTGCCAAAATCATACAGAGGGTGAAATAAGTATTGCACACTTCCCCAATTTTGTAAGTAAATATATTTCAAAAGGCGCTGACATTTCTAATTTGCTATTGCAATGAGTTTCTCACCAGATGTTGGTAGCAATCCATCCAATCCAACAGGCAAATAAAAGAAATCATAGATGTCCATAAATTTAGTGAAATATAGTAATGAGATATGACAGAGTATTTAACACGCTTACTGATATTTATTTAATACTTTCTACAAAAGCCTTTTGTTGGTGATTACCGCTTTGACACCACCTTTTATGGAGAAACTGGTTGCGTGCATTACTCAGGTGTGTATTTTTTTTTTTTTTTTTTTTTTATCATCCTTCAACACAAACACTTCAAGTCCTGAAGGTTCTGTGGGCGCCTTCTATGAACTCTGAGTTTTAGTTCCTTCCATAAATTTTCTATTGGATTCAGGTCAAGTGATTGACTTGGGCCATTCTAGCAGCTTTAGTTTCCTTTTCTGAAACAAACGGAGTTTACTTGGCTGTATGTTTTAGTTTCATTGTCTTGCTGAAACCCTTGTTTCATTTTAATCATCCTGGTAGATGGCAGCAGATTTTTATCAAGTTTTTCTTGGTAAATTTCTATTTATACTTTAATTATATGAAGTTTGCCAGTGCCGTATGCTGAAAAACAGACTCACATAATGATGTTCCCAGCTCCAGACTTCAATGTTGGTATGGTATTTTTGCAGTGATATGCAGTTCCTTTTGTTTTCCAAACATGGTGTGTATTATGGCATCCAAAGAGTTCAATTTTGTCTCATGTGACCAGACTCTCTTCTCACAGTATTTCACAGGCTTGTCTAAATGTTGTTGAGCAAACATTAAACATGGTTTAACATGCTTTTATTTTCAGAAATGGAGTCTTGTGTGGTTAGCTTGCATAGAGGCCATGGAGGTTGAGTTAATTGACTTGCATTAGGTTCGATAATCATGAAGAATACCGGAATAGTACTTTTTGGGATTTTTTACAAATAATCCGAACACTAATAGTTATTATTCACCCATCACTACAGTAGTTATGGATACTGATGAAATGCTGATGCAGCGCCCCTGAACCCATCATGGTGCTACAAGATTCTGCATCCCCACAAGGATGCAGAGCCTACCCCCTTAGGGACCCAGAACCCCAGTGCCGGTAACACCAAAAACCCAGGTAATCCCAGTTTTCCCAACAATCCTCCATATAATGGTACCCAGCTAGGGTAGGACCAAATGATGGCCGGCAAGCGGTGGCACCACTCCAGTCCAATAGTTTGACCAGGTGGGAGGGGCAGACTGTGGAGAGTAGTCGGGAAAACAGTAGTCAGAACTGCGTTGACTGTTGAAAGTGTCAGACAGCAGGAGTGTGAAGGTGGAAGTGAAGGGACACCCTGACTCGGGTTAACGGTGACCTGTTACCCAGGAGAAGTGGTTGCCGGTGGAGTACTCCCGGAACTACGCACCGACTGGGTACAGGACCCTAGGACAGGAAAGAGCTTCAAGCCGACCTGTTAACACCTGCACAGCAAAGGGGACCATCAAGGACCTTGCTGACTTTAAAGAATCTGAAGACTCAGTAGCAAAGGGAGAACCGGGGACAGGACTAGAGACTCCATCCCCACAGGGTTCACGCTACTGTCAGGCGGACAGAAGTGGACAAACCACAGAACGGGGACTCCCAGTGTTCTATACCACGGGGACCCACTTACCAGAGACAGGTGCAGGGGAAGAAGGTACCAGAGAACCAAACTGGCACTGGGATGAAGGGGACCTGGAGGCGAAACCAGCCGGCCTCGGGCCACCAGTTAAAAGCTCAAGAAAGTCAGTAAACCAGTTGCACTGAATACCTGTGTGGACTACCTTCTTTCGACGCCCACTGCACCATACACCTGCTGGGGCAAAACCCTACTTGTGGAGGGACTACCATACTAGCTGCCAATACCACCAGCCCCAGTGGACACATTCTGCAGCGGCGGCTCCCTATACTTAACCGCAACACTGTAAGTGGCGTCACGTATAAACTTCATTCAACAATCCCCTGTAAATATCCCCATTATAAAAAGGGCCCAAGGCACAGAACCGGGTAACTGCCAAAACCGTGACATTCCCAAGACGTACACTGCCCGGAACAGAGTATCCCATATCCCTGGGTGCTACACTGACATATGAATAAGGTCTTATATTGTCACAGCTCTGCTAATAGCAAACCCTTTTGCAAACCCACAACAGAGGAGAGCCATGGAAACTGAAGTGAAAGCCTCACTGGACTACACCTGGTTCATTAGCAGACAGATGTCCTTTACTTGTTGATTTTGCGCAAAAGTACACAATCCTGGAGTACCCAAATGAGTTCATCGAATAGGTATCGGCGCAGTTTGAAAGTGGTGGGGAATCTAATGGTTGCCGTCCTGATGCCTTTCTTGAATAACCAAAATGTGCTTAAAATCTTATGATAATGCAGTAACATATCTATATATATAATTGCCTTATTCTGTCTGTCTGTCTGTCTGTCATGCTCCTAAATTGTGTCCTTACGGTGACACAAAGCTGATTGGCCGCTGGGCTCGCCATGGCCCCGCCCCCCCACACGGATTGGCCTCTCGCCCCGGCTCTCTGCAGGCCCCGCCCCCCTCACGCAATGCACGCTCGCTCTGGCCCAACTGACACGGAGCTCCGACTCCTAGGTGAGTACACACACACACACACATCACATCACACTCACTCTCACACACACCTCACACATCACATCCACACACTCACAACATCCTGGGATATCGCTTGCTTCTACACCGGCTCCGTCAGGATCCCAGCAGCGCCAGACATAACCTTGCGATGCTGGGATCTTGACGGAGCCCGTGAATGCTGGTAACCATTATACACATCGGGTAACTAAGGTCCCTTGGTTACCCGATGTGTATCATAGTTACCAGTGTACACCGGCTCCCGATACACATGTGCAGGGAGCCGGCATTATACTCCTTTCCCCCCAGGACTACTCCTCCTATTACAGTCCTCCTATTATACTCCTCTCTGAGTATAATAGGAGAACTATTATAGCATGGGGGATGTAGCACGATGGGGGGTGCGCAGCATGGGGGATGTAGCACGATGGGGAGTGCGCAGCATGGGGGATGGAGCACGATGGGGAGTGTGCAGCATGGGGGATGGAGCACGATGGGGAGTGTGCAGCATGGGGGATGTAGCACGATGGGAGGTGCGCAGCATGGGGGATGTAGCACGATGGGGGGTGCGCAGCATGGGGGATGTAGCACAATGGGGAGTGCGCAGCATGGGGGATGTAGCACGATGGGGAGTGTGCAGCATGGGGGATGTAGCACGATGGGGAGTGTGCAGCATGGGGGATGTAGCACGATGGGGAGTGCGCAGCATGGGGGATGTAGCACGATGGGGAGGTGCACAGCATGGGGGATGTAGCACGATGGGGAGTGCGCAGCATGGGGGATGTAACACGATGGGGAGTGCGCAGCATGGCGGATGGAGCACGATGGCGGGTGCGCAGCATGGGGGATGTAGCACGATGGGGAGTGCGCAGCATGGGGGATGTAGCACGATGGGGGATGTAGCACGATGGGGGGTGCGCAGCATGGGGGATGTAGCACGATGGGGGGTGCGCAGCATGGGGGATGTAGCACAATGGGGTGTGCGCAGCATGGGGGATGTAGCACGATGGGGAGTGCGCAGCATGGGGGATGTAGCACGATGGGGAGTGCGCAGCATGGGGGATGTAGCACGATGGGGAGTGTGCAGCATGGGGGATGTAGCACGATGGGGAGTGCGCAGCATGGGGGATGTAGCACGATGGGGAGTGCGCAGCATGAGGGATGTAGCACGATGGGGAGGTGCACAGCATGGGGGATGTAGCACGATGGGGAGTGCGCAGCATGGGGGATGTAACACGATGGGGAGTGCGCAGCATGGCGGATGGAGCACGATGGCGGGTGCGCAGCATGGGGGATGTAGCACGATGGGGAGTGCGCAGCATGGGGGATGTAGCACGATGGGGGATGTAGCACGATGGGGGGTGCGCAGCATGGGGGATGTAGCACGATGGGGAGTGCGCAGCATGGGAGATGTAGCACGATGGGGAGTGCGCAGCATGGGGGATGTAGCACGATGGGGAGTGCGCAGCATGGGGGATGTAGCACGATGGGGAGTGCGCAGCATGGGGGATGTAGCACGATGGGGAGTGCGCAGCATGGGGGATGTAGCACGATGGGGAGTGCGCAGCATGGCGGATGTAGCACGATGGGGAGTGCGCAGCATGGCGGATGTAGCACGATGGGGAGTGCGCAGCATGGCGGATGGAGCACGATGGCGGGTGCGCAGCATGGGGGATGTAGCACGATGGGGAGTGCGCAGCATGGGGGATGTAGCACGATGGGGGATGTAGCACGATGAGGGATGTAGCACGATGGGGGGTGCGCAGCATGGGGGATGTAGCACGATGGGGGATGTAGCACGATGAGGGATGTAGCACGATGGGGGGTGCACAGCATGGGGGATGTAGCACGATGGGGAGTGCGCAGCATGGGGGATGTAGCACGATGGGGAGTGCGCAGCATGGGGGATGTAGCACGATGGGGGGTGTGCAGCATGGGGGATGTAGCACGATGGGGGTTGCGCAGCATGTGGGATGGAGCATGATGGGGAGTGCGCAGCATGGAGGATGGAGCACGATGGGGAGTGCGCAGCATGGAGGATGGAGCACGATGGGGAGTGCGCAGCATGGGGGATGGAGCACGATGGGGTGTGTGCAGCATGGGGGATGGAGCACGATGGGGAATGCGCAGCATAGGGGATGGGGCATGATGGGGGGTGTGCAGCATGGGGGATGGAGCACGATGGGAGGTGCACACCTCCCCCCAACACACACACACACACACACACACACACCGCCATACACAGACACCCACACACACAGACAACGCTGCACACACACAACACCCAACACACAAACACCGCGGCATACATAAATATACGCACATACCGCACAACACACACATTGCACAAAACATACCTCCCCCCCAAAACACACCACACCCACACAAACCGCGCAACACACACAACGCGACAGACACACAGCGCTCCACAAACAACGCAACACACATACAACACACATACAACACCGCTCTCATACAACACACATACAACACCGCTCTCACCCCCCGCCACACCCAGACAACACCCAGAACATGTACAGCGCCCTACACAAACACTATATATATATATATATATATATATATATATAACAAAAATCATACATGAACTACACAATACGTAAATTCTAGAATACCCGATGCGTAGAATCGGGCCACCTTCTAGTTTTACATAATTGCTTTAACATACATGTCTGTTTCTAGGGACATGATAAGTGTTTGCACTACTGAGGCAAAGACAAAACTATCGTTGCATGCACCCGGGTTGTCTTCACTGCGGTTTTGTTGCTGTATTAAACTACTGTGCTGGTTACATGTGATATGTATGTAAATTGGAATTGATCTTAAAGGTACCGTCACACTAAGCGACGCTCCAGCGATCCCACCAGCAACCTGACCTGGCAGGGATCGCTGGAGCGTCGCTGCATGGGTTTCTGGTGAGCTGTCACACAGGCAGATCTCACCAGCAACCAGTGACCAGCCCCCAGCCAGCAGCGACGCATGGAAGCATGCTGCACTTGGTAACTAAGGTAAATATTGGGTAACCAACCCGATATTTACCTTGGTTACCAGCGCACACCGCTTAGCGCTGGCTCCCTGCACACCTAGCCACAGTACACATCGGGTTAATTACCCGATGTGTGCTCTGCTACGTGTGCAGGCAGCAGGGAGACTGCTTCTGCGGACGCTGGTAACCACGGTAAACATCGGGTAACCAAGAAGCCTTTTACCTTGTTACCCGATATTTACCTTCGTTACCAGCGTCCGCCGCTCACACTGCCAGTACCGGCTCCCTGCTCTCTGCACTCCTAGCCACAGTACACATCGGGTTAATTACCCGATGTGTACTCCGGCTACATGTACAGAGAGCAGGAAGCCGGCACTGGCAGTGTGAGCGGCGGACGCTGGTAACGAAGGTAAATATCGGGTAACCAAGGAAAGGGCTTCTTGGTTACCCGATATTTACCATGGTTACCAGCGTCCGCAGAAGCCGGCTCCCTGCTCACTGCACATTCAGTTGTTGCTCTCTCGCTGTCACACACAGCGATGTGTGCTTCACAGCGGGAGAGCAACAACTAAAAAATGCTCCAGGACATTCAACAACCATCGACCTCACAGCAAGGGCCAGGTTGTTGCTGGATGTCACACACAGCGACATCACTAGCAACATCGCTGCTACGTCACAAAAGTCGTGCCTCAGCAGTGATGTTGCTAGCGATGTTGCTTAGTGTGACGTGGCCTTAACTAGGTACACCTCTCTTCTTTAGCTTATGCAAAAAGGTACTTGCAGAAAAGGGCTAAAGAGAGGCTGGAGGCTTTCAGGGGTTCTTGTCAGCATGAAATATGTCAGGAAGGAGCCAACAGGGAAGAGTTGTCTAGTCCCATACCTCAATCTGTCCTACATGTTCACTCATGACATGTAGTTAATGTCACAGTGAACTGTTTTAAGTCATTTATCTTTTAGGTAGTAAAAAAACTGAACACACGATAACTGTGTGACTCGATTTCCCTATATAAATTCTATACAAATTTTTGTAGGATGTAAATGCTATTAAAACACATGATAAGGTGAACTCACATTTCACGTTTAACTCAGTGGTGTAATCTCTACTGGCATTATGAATGTCGTTAGAGAAACTAGGTGGTGTCATGTAACAAAGTTATTTTTATAAAGGCATTTCTTAATATTTACATAAGGTAATGCTAAAATGTTCCCTGTAATTAGGGCTCTTTAACCCCTTAACGACCGCGGGCCGTAAAATTACGTCCTAAATGACATAATCTTACTGCCCGCGGTCCTCCGGCGGCAGCATGCCGCGATCGGCACACATCTCAGCTGATTTTCACAGCTGAGATGTGTGCCTGCTAGGCACGAGCAGAATCGTTATCTGCTCGTGCCGATTAACCCCTTATAATGGCGCTGTCAATACATGACAGCGCCATTATAAGCGCAATCGCGGTAAAGTTTTACTTACCGCCGAAACCGGAAGTCACGTGACGCGATCACGTGACTCCCGATAGTTGTCATGGTAGTACAGGGTCATGTGATGACTCCTGTACTACACATGAATTGGTTTCACTTTCGCTGTGCCCGGGGCACAGCAAAAGAGAAAGACAGCGTATCTGCTGTTTACAGCCTTCCAGCTGTGATCAGCAGATACTGCAGAGCGATCGGAATGCTGATCGCAATAGCCCCCTAGGGGGACTAGTAAAATAAAAAAAAAAAGTAAAAAAATAAGTTTTAAAAAATTAAAAAAAAACAAAAAAACCTAAAAGTTCAAATCACCCCCCATTCGCCCCATTGAAAATTAAAGGGTTAAAAAAATAAAAAATATACACACATTTGGTATCGCCGCGTTCAGAAACGCCCGATCTATCAAAATATAAAATCAATTAATCTGATCAGTAAACGGCGTAGCGGCAAAAAAATTCCAAACGCCAAAACGACGTTTTTTTGTCGCCACAACTTTTGCGCAAAATGCAATAAGAGGCGATCAAAACGTAGCATCTGCGCAAAAATGGTACCGTTAAAAACGTCAGCTCGAGACGCAAAAAATAAGCCGTCATTGAGCCTAAGATCCCGAAAAATGAGAACGCTACGGGTCACGGAATATGGCGTAAAACGTGCGCCACTTTTTTCGGACAAACTTCCGATTTTTTTTTAACCCCTTATATAAAAGTAAACCTATACATGTTTGGTGTCTACGAACTCGCACTGACCTGAGGCATCACACCCACACATCAGTTTTACCATATAGTGAACACAGTGAATAAAATATCTCAAAAACCATAGTGCTATCGCACTTTTTTTGCAATTTTTCAGCATTTGGAATTTTTTTGCCATTTTCTAGTACACAATATGGTAAAACTGATGGTTTCATTTAAAAGTACAGCTCGTTCCGCAAAAAATGAGCCCTCACATGACCATATTGACTGAAAAATAAAAAAGTTACGTCTTTCAGAAAAAGAATGGCGAAAAAAAAAAACGGAAAGCGAAAAATCGGCAGTAAGATTATGTCATTTAGGACGTAATTTTACGGCCCGCGGTCGTTAAGGGGTTAATAAAGCGGATAGTTGTGTTTTTTTGTTTTTTTTCTACATATACAGAAAAGTCCCTTTTGCTTCACAAAGGGAAACATGACTATGATAAGCAAAGCCTACAACCTGTATGTTGGCTACAGAGTAGGAAGGAGCTCAGGACAAGTTGGGCTCTGCACATATGCAGAAATAGATGTGCAAAACCTTTTACCCAGTGTTTGCATGGGAATAGGCAATCTATGCCTTATACAGTCCAATTGATCTGGTGAGAGCCAACCAGCCACACTACCTATTGCGATTTCTGCATGGCGCCCACATAGTTTTAAGGAAAGGGGTGGGCTTTATAGTATTCAAACATTACATCTACAATATTCCTAGTACTACTTAGAGAAGAACTGCTGCTTCCAAAAGCAATAGAAACCGTTTCTATCGAGTCAAGTGAGGAAGAAGAGGGTGCTTTCGTGTCATAAAGCATCTTCCTCTCACGATCCAGACTTTGTCAGCAGCCTCAACGGAACCACACCTTATAACGCAAAGTGAACTGAACACTCTTGTTAGAGATTTGGGTTTGTCCAAGAGTAAGGCTGAGTTCTTAGGTAGCAGGCTACAGCAATGGAATCTCCTAGATGGGGATGTTTGGATTTCTTTGTTCTGCCATGTGAAAAAGCTCTTGTCCAGTACTTCTTCATAGTGAGTGATTTTTGTGGTGTGCAACAATATCAAGAGTTTAATGGAAGCTCTGTAGAGAAGTCATAATCCAGAGGAATGGAGGCTCTTCATCGATTTGTCCAAAACAAGTCTAAAAGCCGTCTTACTGCATAATAGCATGTGCTACCTTCAATTCCAGTTAGTTATACAGTCCACATGAAAGAGTCCATTGACAACATGAAACAGCTGTTGAGGAGCCAGAACTATGACCAACATTTGTGACCCCTCTGTGGTGACTTAAAGGTGGTTACCCTCTTACTCGGCCTCCAGGAGGGTTACACAAAGTACTGTTGCTTTCTGTGTGAGTGGCATAGTCATGAAAGAGAATATCACTACAATAAAGAGACTGGTACCTCTTGACATTCACTTCAGCCAGGCAGTAAAAATGTCCTGCATTGAGCACTTGTTGACCAACATAAGATTTTGTTACCACCATTGCATATGAAGTTGGACTTAATGAAGAACTTTGTAACTGCCATGGGTAAAAATGCAAAAGCATTAAAGTATCTCATTGATACATTTCCAAGGTTGAGTGAAACAAACATAAAACAAGGAGTGTTTATTGGACTCCAGATTTGTAAGCTTTTTCAACATGAGGAGTTTCTCTGTTTCTGTTGCAGGGCAAGGAAAAAGCTGCATGGATAGCATTCCCATTAGTGGTAACTAATTTTTTGGGAAACTCCAAGAGCAGATAATTATATGAAGAGTTAGTGGAAAATCTTTGCAAAACATATAAGTATCTTGGCTGTAACATGTTTTTTTAAAGATTAATTTCTTACATTAACATCTAGACTTTTTTTTTCCCCCCACCAAATTGTGGAGCATTGCGTAATGCCCAAGGTGAGAATTTTCACTAAGATATTGTGGCTGTAGAGTAAAGATATCAAGGGAAATAAAATCCCATCAAATCTTGCTTATTACTGGTGGCAATTGTAAGAGATGAACTGATGCAGTGCAGGAGACAAGCAAACAAAAAAAAAGTTGTTGCTTAATGAGGACCAAATTTTATAGTGCAATTTCTGTAACTGTTTATAATTCACGATAGTGTTTAAACGAGGAACCTTGAGAATTGTGCATCAATCTCCTCTTCTGTGGATGTAACGAAGGTACAATCCTTAATAAAATGAAGGGTGCTTTATTTACGGGTTCCAAAGTGAAATCCCACTTCTTCATAAGAGGCACCAAGTTACATCACATGAGCTGTGGCATGGTTTAGAATAGGGGTGGGGAACCTCCGGCACATGGGTAGTTTGCGGCCCATGATGACTTTTTCTGTGGCCCCCGGGGACCACAGTGCTCAGGCGGCAGCTGCGCTTTTGCCGGCTGTGGGCCCTTTTAGATTCCACTGCGTGATGCGTGGAAGTGCACGCACTCTGGCCTGTGGGTACATGCAAGAATGTACGGGCTCCTTCTAGATCCTGATTGCAACCCGTACATGGTAACAGACGCACTGCTGAAGACGCTAGAACGTACAGGCTCCTTCTGGTTCCTGACTGCAGCCCATACATTCTAGGCTCAACTCCGGCCTGTGCTAGCATGCTTAGGGCTTACCTTGTGAGAGGGGTAAGCAGCGCGTTGCGCTCCATTCACAGAGGGGGTACAGGAGATTTACCGGCCTCCCTGCGGTACATGCCTCCCGGACCTGTGCTATGTGACTCCTTCCCCCAGTACTATGAGTCCACAACCCATCGCTGCCCCCCCCGTCCAGTGCTGTGTACCCCCTAGTATTGTGTGTACCCCCAAGTGCTATATAACACCCACTTCTGTCCATGCTCCCCAGTGCTCTGTACCCATCAGTGCTGTGTGCCACCCCCAGTACTGTCTACCCCCCAGTGCTCTGTGCTCACCACTGCTTTCCATGACTCCTCCCCCCAGTGCTGTCCATGCCCTCCTGGTGCTGTCTGTGCAGCCTTTTAGTACTGTCTGTGCAGCCTCCTAGTGCTGTCTGTTCAGCCTCCTAGTGCTAATCCATGCTCCGGCCTTTCCTGTGATGTGTACCCCCAGTATCTCCTGTGATGTGTATGTTTCAGCATCTCCTGTGATGTGTATGCCCCCAGTCTCCCCAGACCAAGACAACCTTGGAAAAGCAGTTGATAAACAACATTATCAATAATCCCCTAACATCACAGCTGCACCCAAGAGAAGCAGCTCCATCCACCACAGTAGGGGTGAGTTAATTAATTGTTTAACCAAATATACCAGGTTTATTTTCACATTGCTAATTTTGTGCGGACCCCAAAGATTGGTACAAATTTTCAAATGGTTCTAGGCAGAAAAAAGGTTCCCCACCGCTGGTTTACATTGTGTAGGGTTTTTTTTTAAAAAAACAACCTAACTCCAAAAGAAGACATGACCCTAATGCAGTTATTTTATCCGCAGTATTGACAGTGTTTTAGACCTGTTTTAGTCATTGTATTTTTTTCGGATTATAAGACGCACTTTTCCTCCAAAAATTTGGGAAGAAAATGAGTGGTGCATCTTAAAATCCGAATGTAGCTTACCAGGAGGTGGAGAATGGGCATTGTGCTAGTTGCAGTGAAGGCGGCTGTGCTGGCTGCGTTGGGGGTGGCTGTGCAGAGCAGGGCGGTTCGGCGGGTGTCACAGATGCTCTGTTGGCGGTGTGGGCTTCAAATAATGCCGCCCGGAGTCAGCATGTGCGCAGATGGAGCTCTCTGCTGAAGATCTCATTTGCACACGCGCCGCCTCCAGTCCATTGGTCTCTCAGCAGCGGACTTAAGGAAAATGGCATCTGGAGGTGGCGCATGCTCAGATGAGAGCTCCGCTTGCTATTGAGCCGAGAGCTCAATCTGAGCACGCGCCAATTCCGGGCGCTATTTTCCTCTGGGACTACGCTACACCGCCCTGCCCCAGACAGCCAGCACAGCTCCCCCTACTGCAGCCAGCATCACCCTACACCAGCACCCTTCCCTACCTCCTGTGACCGCACTCCACCACATACCAAAATATTCTGCATATTTATATTTATTATAATGTTTCAAAGTACTGAAACTTTTATGCATTAATTATGTGCAGCAATCAAAAGAAAACTCTTGATATCCTAGAAACAAGAGCCAACTATACATTTTCATAGTCAGATTTGAATTCAGGAGGTAAAATCATTAAAAAAAAAGTCTCATTACATAACTGAACCTGACAAGTTTAGAAAATATGTAGAACAGTGTAAGGCTGCTTTCACGCATCCGTTTTTTGCTGAGCGGCACAAAACGGCGCTTTGCAGAAAAAACGCAACCGTTTTTTTTTTGCCGCCGGTTGCGTTTTTTTCCGCATAGACTTGCATTAGCGCCGTATTGTTCCGGTTTTTGCCAGATGCCGCATATTTAGCCCATGCGGCGGCCGGATGGAATGTTGCCTGGCACGTTTTTTTGTGTGGCGTAAAAAACGCATTGTGATGAGGCGCGATTTACAATGTAAGCATATGGATGCTGGATGCGGCGTCCTGCGGCAAAAACCGCATCCGGCGGCCGGATGCGTTTTTTTTTAACTGCGCATGCTCCGTATCAAGCCGCGTCAAACGGACGGGCCGCATGGAAAAACTTATGCAACGGATCCGTTTTTTTTGCTGCATCCGTTGCATAGGTTTTTGAGCTGGATTGTGCCTGATGCAAAAAAACTGATGTGAAAGCAGCCTTAGCTTTATAAATTTATGAAGCTGAAGTAGTCTTCTGCATGCATGTATTCAAACAAATGGTTTTGGCCCACATCTGCTTCACTTGTGATCAGGTCTTATGGACTGAATTTTACTATACAATCAATCAGGGCTGTATTATTCATAAGGCTAAATGAGTTGTAAGTTTGTGGCTCTGCATACCTAGGGGCCTTTAATTTTTTATTTTTTTTTCCACCAAGGCATTATTTGCGTAACTTGCTCTTGGCAAGAAGAACCAGAACCAGTGGTCAAAATTGAAAACTCAAGCCGGCCAGCACAGGCACATCTAGTCAGGATTCACATCCTCATTGTGACAATACCGTGAAATTATGATTTTGGGTTGTCAACTGTAAGACATGAGGGTTTACTGATGTAGGAAAGAGCGTGATGAGTGCTGTAGTGTAAATACACATTGTATTTTCATAATACATTCAACTCAAATGTATGGAAAGCGAATGCGATTCCATGTTTTGTATTACAAATGGAGAGATGAAAACCAGGAACTGGCTTTACTATTCACCAAGCAAAGGTCATTGTACTTTCAGTGTAAACTGTTTTCATCAGATGCCAATGTAAGAAATGGTTATCCTGAGTGTAGAAATGCAGCACAACGAATGGCAGCCCATGTAAGGTACACAGGGAAGCTACTATAATAAGGAAAGGTTCAGTTTCCTTCCTTCCTGCCTCTACATCTGACCAATTCATAGGTATTATGAGAAATGAGATATTAAACACTACTATTTAGGGAATCCTAGAAGCCAAATATTACATCATTTATGTCAATGCTATCCTGGACATTAATTATTTTTTTTTCTGCAACAATGTTGTATCTTCTGTTATGCTCTTGAAAATGTGCCTGCTTGAAAGGTTTGCTTGTGGAAGTGAGCTTGTAGAAAGGTGTTTTTTTTTTTTTTTTTTTGTTTTTTTTTTGCATTTTGGAAAAACACAACATTGGCTTGGGTCACAGCAAAGGCAAAACATATAGTGCCTCTAACATAAATGGCAGATATACAGGCAAGAATTGGGAAACGAAACGGATTGCTGACTGTATTCCATGTTTTGTGTAAACAAAGATTTGTTCACATCAGCTCACCAGATTCGGTCAGGAATTTTATGACTGGTGCAGTGCACGGAAGAAACCTTGGGCCGGCTACCAGGTGCATAATGGTATCCTAAAGAAAAGTTATCCAGCATCCACAAAAAATTTGTAAACGTTTAAAAAAAAACAAACAACAAAACACCCTTTTCCTACGTGTTTTGAGCCTTAACCGTTCTTAAAGGGAATCTGTCAGGTCCCATATGTGATCTAACCTACAAGCAGGGTGATGTGTGGCCAAAAAAAACCCTTCGTACCCATCACTGTCTTGTAATATTTTGTCAAATGAATGTAAAAAAAAAATGTTTTATACCTTTACATGTTCCTTATGTAAATGATCAGAGGCTCTAGTCCCCTGGGTGTTGCTTCGCCCTGTGGGCGTGATACTATGAATTTACTTGAGCGACGTCACCGTTACCACCTAGAAATCCCGCGCGTGTGCGCTTCTCATTCGTGCAGCCTTCTTAGCAGGGTGCACCTTACATACGTCCTCTCTGTTTGATCTTTATTTCCGCAGTGTACTTGAGCCAGGTTAGAGGTTCCGGTCATACGCAGAGCACGTCTAAACTTGGCAAGCAAACACCCAACACAGCGCATGACTGGAACCTCTAACCTGGCCCATGTACACTGCAAAACCAAAGACCAAACGGAGAGGACATAATTGTAAGGTGAACCCGGCTAAGTAGGCTGCACAGATGAGAAGCGCGCACGTGCAGGATTTCTGGGCGGTGACTGTGACGTCGCTCATGTAAATCCATAGTATCACGCCCACGGGCGAAGCAACGCCCAGGGGACTAGAGCCTCTGGTCATTTATATAAAGAACACGTAAGTTATAAAACGTTTTCTATACATACATTTTACACAATATTACTACACAGGGATGGGTAGGAAGGGTTTCTAGACCACACATCACCCTGATTGTAGGTTAGAACGCATATGGGACCTGACAGGTTCCCTTTAAGCCTAGCAAGGAGTTGTTAAAATACAATGTCCTATATATCTATAACTATGTAAACACAGCTCCAAGTAAACGCCCTCATAATGTTGAATTGGCACACCCAAAGAGAAGAGGGGAAGCAACTGAATGATAGGCGTAACCATTGGGAAAAAAAGTACTGTATGTGTGAAATATATATTCATTATATTTATAATGTGTGTATTAAAGTCTCACTAATAAAAGAATTCTGTTTTACAGTTCAGACCCTGTGGGGCATGGGCACATAGAAATCATGGGGCCCCATAGCAGAATTTCTAATTATTGCCCCCCCAATAAAAAATAAATATAGTATGTATGTATGTATGTATGTATGTATGTGTGTGTGTGTGTGTGTCTGTGTATATATATATATATATATATATATATATATATATATATATATATATATATATATATATATAATAATGTATGTATATATGTATAATTTCAGCTATAGTCATCAAGAGCATATCGCACAACTTCGAAGACCTTACAAACTAATTTTCCTCCTATTGAGACCCTGGATTTCAATTTCATTGCACCCAGAATGTATGTTGCCAACAAAAGTGTCTCTCAAATACTGCACAATACCCCTACAGTGAATTCTTCCACAGTACCCTCCACACGCACAGTAAGATGACCCTACTGTACCGCCCTTCGACTACTCCAACACAGTATAATCCCCAACTGTGACCCCCCCCCCACACACACCTCTCCACACTGTATAAAAAGCCCTATATACAGGCCATAAAGTATAATGGCCCCCACAAAGCCCTCCCTATCATATAATGCCACCATAGTCCTCCATATCATATAATGCCCCCCCCCTAGTCCTTCATGTATTATAATACACCCATAGTCCTCCATATATTATAATGCACCTTCACAGATCCTCGTGTATTATAATGCACCCCCATTGCCCTCCATGTATTATAATGCACCCCTTTGTCTTACATATTGTATAATGCATCCCCCATACCCCTCCATATATTACAGTCCACCCCATAATCCTCCATGCATTATAATGCACCCCATAGCCCTCCATGTATTATAATGCATCCTGCATAGTTCTCCATGTATTATTAACTGGATGAGGCATACCCGTTACTAAGGGGGCATACATGCTACAAGGGCGGGATACACAGTAAAGGGGTGGGGCATGCAAGTTACTGAGGGGGCATACACAGGCATACACGTTACTGGGGGGTAGCATACCCTTATGAATTAAGAGATAAACTTAATCCTACTCAGTCCTGTAAGGGTTGAGCCTAGAATGTATGAGCTACTTTCAGGTTAGTGGGGGTGACCGGCTTGGTTGGTGGGTGTGGTGATGCTTCACTGCAGTCATGCAAGGAGCGGTGATTTCGTTCACCCCCCCAACCCCCCGTACTCCCCCATTTGGGGGTCTTAACCACAGATCCCCGCTTCTATTATAAACATATACATGACCATGAGGGCTTAGAAAAATAGTGTTTATTCCAGCTGGAAACGTCGCATGCTAGTATCTTGGTCTAGTTCTGTGTTTTATGTTAGTATTTTTTTCAGGTATCCTTTTTTGGACTACAACTGATTCAGTGGACTACGGTAAATTCCCTGGACTACAGCGGAGCTGCATGTTTGTTTTTTTTGTTTTTTTATTTAGTTTTTAATAAAATGGTGAATGAGGGGAAGTTCGGGGAGTGTTTTATTGAAATAATTTTTTTCAATAATAATTTTTTTGTGTGTTGTGTTTTGTTGTGGTGGTTTTTTTTTTTTTACTGGGTTAGTAATGGAGGTGTCTGAGGCTGTGTCCACGTTGCTTTTTACCTGCTTTTTACCTGCTTTTTTGCTGCTTTTTCAACTGCAGCGTTTAATGCCAAAATAGATGTGTTCTGCTTTTCAAGCAAAGTCTATGGGAATTTGGGTTTCTTGTGCCCACTATGCCGTTCAAACTGCAGCCTTTTTGTGGCAGAACTTTGGACAAAAACTCAGCTTTGCAGTGCAAAACCCAAATGGCAAAAACAATTGACATGTCAATTGTTTTTGCCATTTGCGTTTTGAACTGCAAAGCAGAGTTTTTGACCAAATTTCTGCCAGAAAAAGGCTGCAGTTTGAACTGCATAGTGGGCACAAGAAACCCAAATTCCCATAGACTTTGCTTGAAAAGCAAAACACATCTATTTTGGCATTAAACGCTGCAGTTGAAAAAGCAGCAAAAAAGCAGGTAAAAAGCAACGTGGACACATAGCCTTATAGAGACCTATCCATTACTAATCCCAAGGCATGATGTCAGTTGATACTACACAGCTGACATCAACTCCAACTACCATTAGGGCTTGTTCGCACGTAAATGCTGAATATTTTGCAGCAATCTGACAGCACATGTGCGCTTTAAATCGCTGCAGAAACACTGCATAATGGATGCAGTGTTTCAGAAAAAAAAAAAGCCGATTTCATGCACTCGGGATGCTGCCCCCACCATAGACAGAGTGGGAGCTGAATCAAAAGCGCACTAATTAATTGACATGCTTCTTTCATGAATGCACGAATTTGGGTCAAAATTTTAGCACCCAAATCGTTGCGTTCAAAAAAGCAACGTGCGCACGTGTCATGCACAATCTTCGTTGTGCAGGGAACGCAGGATGCATGCGCACGAGCCCATTCTCTGTTTACCAACGCACCAGGGCAGTTGGAAGAGCCGAGACGAAACACCTTAATTGTCGCATCTAATGTTATTCAATTACTTAATTTGGTTATTAGCTGTAAAATTAATTTTTGAACATCTTTAACTAACACACACACACACACACGTTAATTACAGTGTCATGAGTTTTTGACTGTATGCGTCACACAGATGTTACATGCACATGGATGACACACTGACAAGCGTACACGCGGATGTTCAAAATGCGACGTTCCACGTGGGGTTTTTTTGTTTTGTTTTAAAACTGATCTGTAAAGCGGGCCTAATACACTGAATGTCCTCAAAGTGTCCAGTAGATGGAGTGGGTGAGTGACTTCTTACTAGTCAGTGTTTATATGGTTCATGCAGATTAAGTTTTTTACTTCTATTTTTTACTGCTATTGTTTCTTTAGGTTTCATGGTTAAATGTTAACTAGTCCACCTAACATATGTTGTGTACTTTTGTCCATTAACCCTGTCATCAATGGATTATGGCTATTTGTTCTTTTGCTATCTTAATGGGGCGGCTCCCAAGAGATTACATTATCAATTTCTGTAATGACATTATGTTGTATGAACAGCTTAATTCATTTTGTTTCTGTTTCTTCGGAAAGAAGGTGCTTCAGTACATTCTTCATTGACAGGTAAATAATTATTCTAAATGCTTGTTGGTTGAACAAGAATATATAGACTGACCACTATAGTTATTTTCATTCTGAATTGGATCTTCACTTCATACTGGAAAGGTATAATATACTTTTTCAAGCTCTCTGCTCACTATATGTGAACAGAACCAATTACATATGTATCTTATATGCTGTATATCTCACAGCTGAAATCTGGCTACCGTGCATCTAGTCTGAGCATTACTGTGAGCTGAACAGCCTGGACTCTAGCTATGTTCACACACAGATTTTGACTTGGATTTTTCTGGCTGTAAAGTCCAAATCTAAAAATTGCTTCTTAAAGACATTTTTATTGTGTGGTTTTGCCTACTTTGATTTGATGTGGTGGTGTCTCTTTTTTTTGTTTTGTTTTTAAATGTGGTGAAGTGTAGCAGGAGACTGTAGCTTTTTTTTTTTTTTTTTTTTTTTGGTGGAGGTGCTCTGCAAAACCCACATTCTCAATGGGTGTTTTGCCATTATTCATTCCGGAAAGCCATTTAAGTAATTGACATTGTGTGTGTTTTTGTGGTGTGTTTAGTTTTAAATAAAAAGAATTTAAAAACTGCTTGGAAAAAACAACCATCATGCACAATTAGGTGCATGTTCTCATTAATATGAATATGAAGCTTGTTACAAGATGTGAAGCATTTTTTTTTTCTATGTAGATTTCGGCATGCATTCTGCTTCAAGAACTACGTGAAAAAGCTCAGTCTGAATATACTTTGAAACCAAGTTAGGATTGATATACCGTACGTGTTTATAATTCCATGCTCATTTACTCTCTGAACTCGATTGTGTCCCTTTAAATACAAAGAGGAAGCATGTTTGAACGTGAAATGGCCCATGAATATGGAGTTTTTTTTTGAAAAAAGAAAATATGCTACACAGTTTGGTTGCCTTTATGTTCTTCTATTACATTTTGTTTTTTACTTCTTATTACCGTAATTTGCGGCCACTGAATGGGGTTTTTGTAATCCTATTTGCATGGAGCAGAATAAAAATAAGATCAGTTTACAGTGCCAGTGCTGAAAAAAAGATCCACCACAGAAATGGGTACCATGCTCCTCAGTTACATGTATTTTGCCTTCAATAACCTTAAACGTGCAGTTCCCTGTGATGTACATCTGCATGTGCACAGAAGAATTGCATGCTAGGCCAATAGTAAAAGTGTACGTGTAAAGACACCCCCATGGCTGAAATCACACAAGCACGATTTTTTTCGTGTGTATGTGTCAGAAGTGGATACAAAATTAAAGGGGTTGTCCACTTTTGGACAACCCCATCTTAATCAATACTCGCCCCCAATTAATATAAAAATAGTAGATGTTCTCCTGCAGCGGCATAGTTTGTGTTGTCTGCACCACCATACCAGGTGAAGCCATGACTTGTCATGTGAAGGCTGGAGCCAATGAGCGGTTGCTCGTCGGCTGCAGCCTTTACTATTTTGTCAGTGGATGTCCGCCCTGAAGGCATAGTGAATCCTGCAGCTGATGAGCTGGCACACATTGGCTGCAGCCTGCACATGACACAAGTCATGTCACCGTCAGGAACAGTGGTGTAGACATTGCTGAAACTATGTCGCTGCAGGAGTTGAGTATACACTGTGGTGGTTTAATTTTATATTGGGGTCCTTTTTTATTAAAGTGGGGATGTCCAGTAGACTACAACCCCTTTTTAAGGGAAAAAATAAACAAAGAACTGGTGCAAATTTGGATCCACTCTTGGGTTGTGTTTTGCTCACTTTCCTAAACTGGATAAAGTGTAGGAGTTGAGATATCTACAGACTTCAGGCTTTTCCTTTTTTAGCTCAGGTTGAAATGGCCACAGTATAAAAGAAAAAAAAAAAAAAGGTAAATTCAGTGGGTGTGATTGACTCAAGCTGCACCCCTGTGTGCTGCTTCTTATTGAACTCTGATCTGTAAAACTGATCAGGCTAAAACGTTACGATTCTTTTGACATAGACCGTCATTCCACGTAGAAAAATGCTAGTGTGCAGTTGCCCATGAGTGGTATGCTGTTGCACACATGAACAAGACCCTGAACAGCAACTGAACCCCAGCCGTAGGCTAGATTCACATATTTGTGTGACTTAACATCTCAGAGAAACAGACTATTTTATTTATGTATTTATTTATTTTTTTTTCTCTAAAGAGTCTTCTAGTTCTTGTTTGTTTTTTTTTTTTGAGGTCATATGTTTTTATTCAAGTTTATCGCTAAAGATATTTAGCAAATAGAACCACCAGTTGGTGTTTCTGCGGGGACAATGCTCACAAATTAGATTAGTGAATAGCACCAGTGAGGAATTAAATATAAAACTTAGCTTTTAACCATACTCATTAAAATTGTGCAATATATTAAAAAAATACACTTTGGATCACCCTGCGGGTAGCCAAAGGCCAGTGTTCCCACACCGTGTCAGGGTACCTTTGGGCAATTACCGTAAGGGGATAACAACCATGTGTGTTTAAGGGTAATATAATCAAACTGTCAGTATGCAAAGTAGTGCAAGGGATGAAGGACAGTGGTCCTACTGCTAACATATGATGTATGTATAATATTGGATATGTCAGTCCCACAAGCACTGACAGCAGAATATATCCTTTACCTCTTTACCAATTAATCAACACACAGATAAAGCAAAAATATGGAAGGGTCTCACCCATTTAGATGATCTTCCAATGCTTAGTACAGCATTTTCTTATTGGAGGGGTCACAGCGGGGCTTTAAGTTCTGGCTTGATGTAACTTGCCCTAAACCCCCTTGACTCCCATCCTTACAAGGACGGTCCACATCTGAACCTATGTCCTTGTACACAAACGCCCCACATGCCTCCCAACGCGTTTCGTCACAAATAGTGACTCCTCAGGGGGCCAAGCATGAAAGAAAAATGTAGAGGGCCAAAAATGGTGTGGCACCTGCAGGGTTCGTACACCAAATGCTGCAAACCGTTAGCCCCATAAGTGATGACCTATAAATGTATGGTCAGGGCCCACACAGCCAATCCAAACAACCTCCAATCAGGTGCACTCAATGATCACAAGTAGTCAAATAAACACTCACCACCCTTTAGGGAGAGTCATTCCCGCTGGGTAACACGTGTCCTGGCGTTCCTCTGTCATGCAGATTCCATAATCCCGGTGCGTGCATCGCATTTCCGGGTTGTGTATGCGAGAGCGAGCCTTGGACCGCATCACGTGGTGCAAACATCACCACGTGATCAAGCACGTGATCCGCCGCGTCATCGCTTCATTTAGAGGGACGCTGCAGTATAGGGAGACGCCCCCCCAGGGCATCCAGTTGGACTGGGAGGAGGACCCAAAACCGCCCACTACGTGCCCCGATGGGATGTCCCAGCAAGGCTCGTTTTAGGCACATATAGGTAACCACCACCCAGCCCCTCTAGGTGGGCAGGAGACAAGATCGCGTCACATCATGTAAACGTTAACATGTGACGAAGCACGTGATCCACTTCATCACTACTTCATTCACGGGGAAGACGCCCCTGGACCATGTAAAGGGGCGGCTATAGACTGCCTGTCAAGATATTCTACTGGGCAAACACAGTGATCCAAAGTGTATTTTTTTAATATATTGCACAATTTTAATGACTAAAGCCCGCTTTACACGCTTCAATATATCTCACAATCCGTCGTTGGGGTCAAGTTGTAAGTGACGCACATCCGGCATCGTTCGTGACGTATTTGCGTGTGACACCTACGTGCGATCAGGATTGAACGCAAAACCGTTGATCGCAAACACATCGTATCATTCTCTAGAATTGAACGTTTTGTTGATCGCAACTACTCAATTGCAGCGTGTGACATCCCTCATACGATGGTTTCCTCCCATCATCTGTACGTCATACTGTGAAGAGGTTGTATCTTGTGGCGCTGATACGCCCATCGCCTAATTGGTGGAAATTGTGTGCACTTGCGTTTGGAAGTGATCTGATCTCACTATAAATAGTTGAACTCAATGTCATTTATTTGCAGCCTGTATGTATGTGTGTAATGATATTGATTGTCCTGCGTAACAGAGTTATATTTTGGAATTTTGTCAAGGGCATACATCCTGCTTGTCCTGCTTTCTCGTAATTGAAGGTATATATATTTTTTTTTTTTTTTGGTTTTCTTTTTTTGTTTTTAAAAATATTTAACTCTTTCAAAATGTTAGATTTTCCTCCCTAAGGTTTTTCTAATATGATGTATCTTTGTTTCTGAATGACTATTTTGGAAAAGTATAACAGATTTTTTACATGTTTTTTTTTTTTTCCCCTTTTTTTTTTAAAATATATCAACAATTTTGAATGCAACCATAAACAAATTGATGCAAGAACTGAATCAACATGCTTACGGATCCAGAATATGCTGTCTTAGCAGTAGGCTTAATTCAGACTGCAGCTACAGTTGCAGAAGACGACAATAGGATTGTCAGCACCCAAACCCGTCGTCTTTGGTCCAGAAAATGGCTCATCCGTCGACCTACCCTGACCCACATGCATCTACTGCGGGAATTACAAGACACACATCCCCATGATTTCCGTAATTATTTACGGATGAGCGAGGAATCCTTTTTATATATAGTGTCTAAAGTGAAGCCATACATTGCTCGTAAGGACACCGTAATGAGACCTGCAGTGCCAGTGGAGGAACGTGTGGCTGTAACCCTGCGGTTTCTGGCAACAGGACGTTCTTTGACGGACATCCAATATTCCTCAGCTATTTCACGTTCTCTGCTCAGTAGCCTCATACCGGAGACTTGTGTGGCTATTATAAATTCTTTACGTGATTATATGCCATATCCAGGTAATTCTCAAGATTGGGCCAAAATTGGTGATGATTTTAATCACATATGGCAATTTCCAAACTGCGGTGGAGCAATCGATGGAAAGCACATCAGAATCACGCAACCCCACAACAGTGGTTCTTTTTTTTATAATTATAAGGGATATTATAGTTTAATACTTATGGCCTTAGTAAACGCCCATTATGAATTTATAACTGTCGATGTGGGCATCAATGGACGCGTGTCTGATGGTGGAGTATTTGAGCGTACTGTTTTTGGTCAGCGTCTTAAAAATAATCAAATACCGTTTCCTAGCAACATAGAAAATATAAATAATCTTAATTTTGTCATTTTAGCAGATGAGGCATTTCCTCTGCATAAAAACATGTTAAAACCATATCCTCTTGCAAACTTAAATCAAACACGACGTATCTTTAATTACCGACTATCACGAGCACGACTTGTAGTCGAAAATGCCTTTGGTATCATGGCCAGTAGGTTTCGTATATTTTATTCCCCTATTAACATGAAACTCAGCTCGATAGATAGTGTTGTCCTTGCTTGCTGCATATTGCACAACTTTTTACGCAAAAAAGATGCTACAAGTTATATGCCATCTGGATATGCCGATGCTGATGTAACAAACTCTGGGGATATAACATTAGGAACATGGCGTGATGATGCGGTGAATCTGGCGTCCTTGTCTGTACCAAGCCATTTTGGACGTAGAAGATTAGAAGCTATGGAGAATAGAGATCTCTATTGTACATATTTTAATACCACTGGTGCAGTGAATTGGCAAGCTGATAGAATATGATTATTATTACTTTAATAAATATGTTAATTACATATTTTTTTTTTCTTATGTGTATGTAAAAATTTAAAAAGAAAAACCATGTATACAAATCATGTGAATTTCAAAACATCAGAAAAAATATCTATATGCAATAAAATACAAAATTGTGAGTATTAATTATGTTCCTTTATTTTTAAACTGTCCAAGCATATTACATTGTTATTGTCGGGAACAAATGTTTTGGCTAAATAATACATGGTAAGGAATTGAATCATTACAACAAATCAATTGTTGGATTGTAAATTGTTTTTTACATAGATGACCAAACCGAAAGGGTTTTTTTTTTTTCCCTTTTTTGTTACATGTTAAAATGAAAGGTAACATTAATTTAGTTTACTGAAGGCCAAATTAAACATTCTTTATTTGAAAGTAAGCAAGACATAATTTCAAGCAATTTATGTTATGTCTGGTTTAGTATTTTAACCTGAAGCATACTCAAACGCACATTTTTTAAATTTTTTTTTTTTTATTCCATGTTTAAAAAAAAAAAAAAAAAAGAAAAAAAAAAAAAATTCAGCGCCTTGCTGAACGAGTTTTCAGTTGACGAAATTGACTCTTGGCTGGTGTATCTGCATCCTGCATTGTTTGGCTACTTGCCTCAATTGTCAATGTTGATGGGCCAGCCTGTTCAGCATGTTCATAACAAGACGAAGCATGTAATTTTTCGTCTAATCCGGCACGCACTACCTCAAGAATCACACGCTCGCAATGCCCCTTTTGCGCTTTTGTCATATCTTCAAGTTTATCATCTAAATATTGTGCGAAGCCGCTGGCTGGTTTTCTGTTAAATTTGGCAATAATATTATGACATAGTCCAACCAAATCCGTATTGTGAGGGGTAGGTTGCAGCCTCCTTTTGCGTCGAGGAAATAAATGCATGCTGGAAGAGCGCAAGGCTGGATCGGCATCATCCTCAATATGAACAGCATCCATATTTTCAGAGCTGATTGTGTTCTCACTGGGTTGTTGACTGTCTGTTGTTTGTGACTGTTAATTTAAAATAATAAATTACTTTACAGATTTTTTGAAAAATAGTTGCATTATTTTATAAAATATAAACATATTAGTTAGTCATTGTATTAAGAATGTGAGTATTTCTTAGAAATAGTCCACATAATATATATATGATCAACAAATATTAAGAATAGTTGAGTAAATGTTCATATAACACTTTACTAACACAATACATTTAAATAGTAATTACCTCAGGCTGATAAAGGACATTTGAATCTTCCTGTATAGAAATCAAACTGGTGCCAGTTCTGGGCATTTCCTGATCACGAATAAATGTTAACAAGTCAAAGTACCAGAGGCGTGGTGTGTAAATTTCGTCTGTACCGGCACCAGACCTTTTTGAGTCCTCAATTTTTTTAAGTTCTTTTTTGAACACAGTCCGCAAACCTTGAATTTTTTTTTTAACTACATTAATATCAACCTCCTCTGTGGGATAGTGTTTTTTTACTATGTCGACCAATTCAAGGTACGCACGCCTTTTGACTACTTTATTACTGTAATCTTTGCTCTTAATTTTCCAGAGGCATGTCAACGCCTGATAGTGATCTATAAATTCCCTTATGAAGGCCTCATTATGTGTGTTCGTCATCTGCCAATAATATAAGAAAAACAAATTAAATAAAAATGTTTGTTTAACATTTTGAAAGATTATACGACATGATCAACAAAATAACGATGTTATAGTAATTTTCAAACAACAATTCACTCAATAATTTAAAAAAAAAAAAAAAAAAAAAAAAAAACATTGTTAATTTAAAAATGTTACCTACCTCTGATATTTCACTGGTAAACCAGAAAAAAACTTGCAAAGAAAAAGCGTTTCGAAACGCAACAGCGATGTCACGAATGGGGTTAACAACAAAAATCCTTTAATTGAGAGGCTTTTATACACACAAAGTTAGCGGAATTCTGCCTGGTGTGGATAATTAATCAATTAAATGACGTAAATGCATTCACGACATGTATGCTTGGAGAGAAATAAGGGAGTATACTTGCGAACACATTTGCATATTTTGAGCAAAAAAAAAAACAATCACGGAACACATGATCACACGAAACAAACACAAAATTGTACAACTTAACATAGACTACTAACGCTCGTGTGACAGCAAATGAACGACCAACGTGAAATCTCATAGATCCCGTATGCAACCTGGGCGTGTCACATCGCAAATGCGATTGTACAACTAATTGCAACGTGTAAAGTGGGCTTAAGATTAAAAGCTAAGTTTTATATTTAATTCCTCACTGGTGCTATTCACTAAGTTTATCGCTAAGCAACAGATGCTTGAGACATAGATGCAAAAATGGAAGTAAATCGTAAGCCTTTCGATTTGCATCCGTGTCTCACTGATTCCTATAGACTTGAATGGCTGAGTCTGCTCTGCAAAACTGAGCATAGCGCATGCTCGGAGTCTCGCGGTTCTCATTGTCTGATCTGTGATTTTAGCATATGTGTGAATACATCCTGCAACTCTATGGGTCCATGTGTTGTCTGAGGGAAAAAAAAAAATCTTAACAGCACTCAGATGTGTCTCACAGATGTGTGAATGTAGCCTTAAGTGCATATAAAGTTATGCATTTGGAGCCCTTGTCATTATTGTATTGTCTATTCTGTGTTTTTGTTTTCCGTTATGGGTAGAGCTTATGGTTTCCAGATGTCTTTGACTCCTCAATTGCAACTTTTTAAATACAGTTAGTCCTCGGGTTACAACGGTCTCGAGTTACATCGTTTCGTGGTTACGACGCTTTATACGACGCTCTAGTCCAGTGCTGTATAGAGGAAAACGAGTCTTCTGCACACCATAACACCCTTCATTATGGCTCCCAAACGTAAGCCAGACTCATCTGATACCGGCCCCAGTATCTCCAGGACCTTCTGCAGCTGTCTCCCAAGCTAAGTGTTTGCAGTACTGTACTGTTATTATGGTACAGTACTGTATGATCGTATGGTCCGACTTACATCAAAATTCGGTTTACAACGCCGCGTAAGAACGGATCAACGTCGTAAGTCGAGGACTACCTGTAGACCACAATATTTTCGTCCACATTTTGCCCCTCATTACAAAACGTCTGAGGGTACTTTCACACTTGCGTTAATGTCCTTCCGTCACAATCCTCCCTTTTGGAAAACAGCGGAATCCGTTAACGAGTCCCGTAGACTTATATGGATGACTGATTGTGCCAAAAGTACCTGCGTTGCTTCCACTGGCTGATGCTGCGTTGCGTCCGCCGGGCAGAAGGAACGCAGCATGTAACGGTTTTTGAGCGTCAGAATCCTCTATTTTTCACTGCGCATGCTCATCATATTTTTTTTTTTTTTTTTTAATCACAGAAACTTTATTTTGTCTCTCGGTGGCTGAACGTTCAGCTGAGCGCCCGGCAGCCGGCATGTGAGAGCGCTCAGCTGAGCGCCCGGCCGCCGGCATGTGAGAGCGCTCAGCTGAGCGCCCGGCCGCCGGCATGTGAGAGCGCTCAGCTGAGCGCCCGGCCGCCGGCATGTGAGAGCGCTCAGCTGAGCGCCCGGCCGCCGGCATGTGAGAGCGCTCAGCTGAGCGCCCGGCATGTGAGAGCGCTCAGCTGAGCGTCCAGCCACCGGCATGTGAGGGCGCACAGCTGAGCAGCCGGCATGTGAGAGCGCTCAGCTTAGCAGCCGGCATGTGAGAGCTCTCAGCTGAGCGCCCGGCAGCCGGCATGTGAGAGCTCTCAGCTGAGCGCCCGGCAGCCGGCATGTGAGAGCTCTCAGCTGAGCACCCGGCAGCCGGCATGTGAGAGCTCTCAGCTGAGCGCCCGGCAGCCGGCATGTGAGAGCTCTCAGCTGAGCGCCCAGCAGCCGGCATGTGAGAGCTCTCAGCTGAGCGCCCGGCAGCCGGCATGTGAGAGCTCTCAGCTGAGCGCCCGGCAGCCGGCATGTGTGAGCTCTCAGCTGAGCGCCCGGCAGCCGGCATGTGAGAGCTCTCAGCTGAGCGCCCGGCAGCCGGCATGTGAGAGCTCTCAGCTGAGCGCCCAGCAGCCGGCATGTGAGCTCTCAGCTGAGCGCCCGACCGCCGGGTGATCAGCTGATCGTTTACAATAGTCTGCTGCCGGTAAAACTAAAAAATAAAATAAAAAAAAAAATAAAAATTAAAAAAAAAAAAAAGCTTTCCGTTGTTTTATACGATCCGTTATGCCATTATATGCAACGCATCCATTGCATCTGTCACACAACGCAATGCAACGGATGCCGTTCAACGCAAGTGTGAAACTAGCCTGACTTATTGTACTGAAAGATCGCAAAAACAAACTTTTTTTTTCACATATGAACAATTTATCAACCTGTGCAGGTTTGTTTTTTTTTTTTTTTTTAAATTTGGTATGAGAAAAAAAAAGTAGTGAATACCAAAAGACAAGTCTTTTTTTTTTTTTTTCTTTTTTTCCGTTACTAAAAAAACGTAAAGACAGATTACTTGATCTTCTAGGTGGTTGGTCTGTTTGAGTGATGGCTATAAACAAGTTGAAAAAAAAAAAAAGTTACACTCCATTTAGACTGAAGTCTGATGACCATTAGAATAGTGGTACATAGTTGTAAGTACCTTTTTTAGGTAGGTCTCTGTAACTTTGGACTGACTCCTAATAAATAAAAACTGTGGGCACTTTTAATAATGAGTAGTGTTGAGCGGACCCGGATCGGCAAAATCCGGATCTGCGCGGTTTGAGCGTCAGATCAGAGTCCGACCTGGACGCGGGATTCCGGGTGCACGATCCGGAACAGTTTTTTTTTTTTCGCTCGCGCTCTCTCTCTCGCTCGCTCTCTTGCTCGCTCTCGCTCGCTCTCTCTCTCTCGTGTCCCGGATTCTGCTCCGTCCCGGATTCTGCTCCCCATTGACATGCATGGTGCCGGATTCCGGATCGGATCCGGACTTCTATATCAACCCGCCGCGGATCCGCCGGACCCGGATTATTCACAGTCCGCTCAACACTAATAATGAGCATCCCCACTCCATGGACATAGGTGTATGAGAGAAGTTCACCAGTAATTTGAATCTGTGCTACCTCCATTCTACACCATTGTTTCCTGTTCGTATCCCTTTGGGGGCAAATCTAACAGCTTGGATATCAATCTGTGTAATGTAAAGGGGTGGTCTGAAACTAAATTTTATTTTACTCCTAAACATCGATCTATGAAATGTCATAATCTACTATTTTTTCTAATATACTTTTTAATTTTGAATTCTCTCTACTTTCCTTATTACTCTAACTGTGTTTTTCTGAGCCCCCTACTCAGAAAAATAAAATAGCTATATATTCATGATTCTGCTCACATTTATCCTGTGCTTATGATTGTGCAGCTGACCACGATTGTTTCATCCATTAGATGCGACAATCACAAAACTGTATTGGGCTCATCCCGAGTGCCCTGGTGCAGTAGCAATATAAATAATAAGGGGTCAATGATAGTTTACAACTGCCACTAAGCCCTAGATTTTGTAATAGGAGGCATCTGAGACCCCAACCCTTATTACTAATCTGTAAGAGAAAAGAAATAAACACTCAGTTATTTGAAATAAAGTACAAAAAACCCTCCTTCCTCTTTCATCCTTTTAACGCCAAAAGCACCCAGATCCAACGTAATCCACACAAGGTCCCACTAGGATTCCAGCTCTGCTACATCTGAAATGACAGTGCGCGGCCATAGAACCTCACCTGAGGACAGGTTACCTGTGATCACAGGTTGAGGACCGTGGGAACCTCCAGCTGGGACCGCAAATAACCTCATTGACGTCACCGCTCGTCGCGCAGCTCAGTGTCTGCCTGAAGTTCACAGTGAGTGGTCATGTTCTATGGCCGCGCGCTGTCACTTCAGATGTAGCAGATGGATTACGTCAGACCTGGGTGTTTTGGGGGTTAATAAATGGGTGAAAAAGGTAGGTGTTTTGTGGGGGGGGTGTTTGTATTATATTTGTGTTTTTTCTTAGATTAGTAATGGAGGGTGGTCTCATAGACGCCTCCCATTAATAATCTAATGCGGGCGTCACACGAGACGATATATCGTGCGATATGTCGGCGGGGTCACGTTGTAAGTAACGCACATCCGGCATCGCTTAATATATCGTAGCGTGTGACAGCTATGAACGAGCAGAAATACTCACTACCTCGTTCATCGTTGTAACGTCGCTCATTTTCAAAAATCGAACGTCAGGTTGTTCATTGTTCCCGAGGCAGCACACATCGCTCTGTGTGACTCCCCGGGAACGATGAAATCAGCTTACCTGCGTCCCGCCTGCTATGCAGAAGGAAGGAGGTGGGCGGGATGTTTACGTCCCGCTCATCTCCCCTTCTCCGCTTCTATTGGCCAGCCGCTGTGTGACGTCGCTGTGATGCCGAACGTCCCACCCCCTTCAGGTAGTGGATGTTCGCCGCCCACAGCGACGTCGCTCAGCAGGTAAGTACGTGTGACGGGGGTTTAACGACTTTGTGCGCCACGGGCAACTAATTGCCCGTGACGCACAAACGACGGGGGCGGGTGCGATCGCACAATAGATCGTCTCGTGTGACGCCCGCATAAGGCTTAGTGACAGCTGGGAATTGTTATTAGCCCCTTATTACTCCAATTGCCACTGCACAAAGGCAATCAGGATGAGCCGAGTAAAGGTCCAGGGTTGTTGCATCTGTGATGCCCCTGCGGTAACCAGGTGTCACAAATCAAGATAACATCACTGTAACAGCTCGGGTCCTGCATAACTGTGCCAGTCAGTACACACACCAGTACACCAGGATACTTACACTCCAAAGCCAGGGTAGGAGACCCCCATAGAGCCAGGTGACAGGGCTCGGCACTGTGAGCTAACAGGCAGCCAACTGGGGAGGGAGAGATCAAACCTGGGGGAGGAGCGGGTGGCCTGGGGAGTGTGGGTAGACAGTGGGAGGAGTCAGGTGGTTGGAGAGAGTGAAGTGAAGTAGGTGAAAGTGAGCAGTCGCAAGAAGGAGAGGGTTGTCTGTAAAGGTGTCAAGACAGAAAAAGGAATCTTGAGACACAGTGAAAGTAGCAAAGACCCCGCCAGAACCTGAGGAGAAACAGCAGCCACTCAGGGAAGAAAGTAGCTGGAGAGCGAGTGATCAAGCTTCAGGGACAGTGGAACCCCATGGGGCGATGTTCAGGGCTCCCAGTACTTTGACTGCATAGGGTGCAGATCCCAGAACAGACCAGGACTTTAAGCCATCTGTTAACTCTGCTATGCGGGTGGGTTTCCAGGACTCATCTGCCACCACTAACGTCTGAGGCATCCACAGCAAAGGGAGGACCGGGACATATTCCCTTAAATAGTCTAAGCTGCCTGCGGCAGGACCCAGACACCAGGAGGGCCTCCAAGTGCTCCACGCCAGGGAGGACCCACACACACGAGTGCATCGGTGGGCGAGTGGCACCAGGTCAGCTGGCACAGGGACACAGGACTCGGGCACACCTGGGATCCAGCACGTCTCCAGGGTGCAAACCCAGCTGTCAGTAAAGAGGCCAAACTACACTTCCCTGTCTGGACTGAATTATATCCCTGCGACTCCACGATAACCCGTACCTATCCCTGGTGAAAAGCTCTACTCACGGAGGGCTTCACCATCCAAGCTGCCCCATCAATTATCCCCAGATAGGATCGGCAGCAGCGGCCTTACCATCCCTGGCCACACACCGCAAGTGCTGTAGTTGGACTATTTTTATTTTTCCTTTTCTTTAAAACTGATTGACTGTGCCCCCGTATCCGGGACCCTTCGAGCCACAGACTGCCCAGATCCGAGCAGCTCGGCTGCCTCGAGGCGCAACACATCTAATGGATGTGACAATATTGGGCGGTTGCAGGCTGCTATTTTTAGGCTGAGTGAGGCAATAAGCATGGGTCTCCCCAGCCTGAGAATACCAGCTCCCAGCTGTCTGCTTTAGCATGGCTGGTTACCAAAATTAGGAGAGACTGCATGCCAGTTTTTAAAAATTTTCATAATTTAAAAAGAAAAAAAAAGACGCATGGGATTCCTCCTTATTTTGATACACAGCCAAGATAAACGCACCGCTGGGGGCTGCAGCCTGTATCTTCATCTGTGCTGGGTATCAAAAAAAAAAATTGGCATAGGGTCCCCCCATAATATATTTATTTTTACACCACGATATAGACAGACAGCGCAGGTCTGTGATTAAAAGCAGTCAGACATGCTGTTTCACAGGATGGATTGCAGCTAGATGCGCCCCAATCACAGATGCCTGGACTGCTGGTCGACGGGGGAAGCAGTGAATATGTATGAAGTTAATGAGTGGCACCAGAAGTAGAATGAGTGACCCCAGAAGCAGTTACAGCGGCGTCTGAGACTCTCTAATTTTAGTGCGCCTGCTTTATTCTTATTTTCTTTATTTTTCCTTTTAATTTTTTTTGTTTTATTACCGGAGTTGCTGGACCTGGATCTTGAATACTTTTGAAACTGCGCGGATCTGGACTTTTATAGTCTGCGTCTACCCATCAGTCGTAATAAGTGAGACTGTGACAAGCTTGTTAGTCATATCCGTTCTGCTCTTCCTGTTTTTACAGTATTGCTGTAGCTGTTGGTTGTATAGAAACTCAAGCTGAAAGCTCATTGTTAGTTTTTGATCACTCATGGTTTAGTGATTTGATAGGATTTTGCAGCATACCTACACAGACTCCATATATATACATACATACATACATACATACATACATACATACATACATGATGGTTAAAGGGAACCTGTCACCAGATTTTTACCTATTAAACTAAAAGAATCACCTTCTGCAGCTCCTGGGCTGCATTCTATGAAGGTGCACCTTGGCCCTGACTCCCCTTCCAGACCCCAAAAATAACTTTATAAAACTTGGTCGTTAGGTATGCTAATTACCTGTGTTGGCCAGATGGGCGGGCTCATTTTCTGCTCCTGTCCGCCTCTTCCGTTGTTCACCATCCTCCTTTCTTGATAGACGGAATGACACTTCCGTCATCATCCTCGTTGCATTTTCAGATCTCGCGCCTGTGCAGTTAGGTCGGCTCGCGCAGGCGCAGTTTGCTCTGACATATCGTGGGCAGAGCAGAAAAGACAGCTGCCCTCGCTCGCGCCGGTGAGCTAAATACACAGGCGCAAGATTATGGGCGGGTACGAGCATGGCGCTGGTGAGGTCGGCACCGAACATGACCTCACCAACACCATTCTCGTACCTGCCCATAATCTCGCGCCTGCGCATTTAGCTCACCGGCGTGAGCGAGGGCAGCCATATTTTCTGCTCTGCCCGCCATATGGCAGAGTGAACTGCGCCTGCGCGAGCCGACCTAACTGCACAGGCGCAAGATTTGAAAATGCGACGAGGATGCTGACGGAGGGCGTCATCCCGTCAACCAAGAAAAGAGGACAGTGATCAGCAGCAGAAAATGATCCCGCCCATCTGGCCAACACGGGTAATTAGCATACCTAAGGGCCAAGTTTTATAAAATTATTTAATAAAATGCAGCACAGGAGCTGCAGAAGGTGATTCTTTTAGTTTAATAGGGAAAAATCTGGTGACAGGTTCCCATTAAACTATTTTTACTATGAGCATTTTTTTTTTTTTGTTTTAGTAAAACTGTGCTTGAGTTGCATCATGCTGGATAGAAAATGTTGTTCAGTACAAGGGCATCATTTTATGACCGGCTGAGTAGAATTGGTTATAAGCTTTCTTTAAAAAAACACTTCTTGAGTCGTGTAAGCCATTTCATCCTTTCCTAAGAACAATTATGTCCAGCAATCAATGTCTAGAATTTCAGTAGAAAGCACTTTGCACTTTTACAATTTATTTTCATATCTTGTGTATTTTGCCCTGTAATGTAAAGTGAACATGGAAAATATAATCAGCAGATATGTATTGTGCTTTGAAAAAAAATGAAACCTCTTCAGTTAAAGGTATCTGTTCAGTCCCTTGACCAATGGGCTGTAATTCTGAATAATTCATGGGTCTTTTATCCCCTTTTATCTGCAGCTAATTTTCGTTTTTACGTTTTCATTTTTTCCTCTCTTCTTAAATAGCCAGAACTCTTATCTTTAAAGGGAACCTGTCACCAGTTTTATGGTCTATATATAAGCTGCGGCCACCACCAGTGGGCTCTTTATATACAGCATTCTAACATGCTGTATATAAGAGAGCAGGCTGCTGTGAGAACATAAAGAACACTTTATAATACGTCTACGTCATACACACTCGCCGGCACTGAGGTCCTGCGCAGGCGCACTTTAATCTGCCCTGCTCAGGACAGATCAAAGTATTGGTCCTGCACAGGCACACTACAATACTTTGATCTGCCCTGATCAAAGTGCGCCTGCGCAGGACCTCAGTGCCGGCGAGTGTGTATGACGTGGACGCGTTATGCACACAGGCTTCAGAAGACGGAGGAGCAAGATGGCCGAGAGAGGAGGTGCCGGTCCCGGAGAACAGCGCCGCCCACCGGGCCAACCAGCACTGCAGCGACCGGTTTAGGTGAGTATTATAAAGTGTGCTTTATGTTCTCACAGCGGCCTGCGCTCTTATATACAGCATTCTAACATGCTGTATATAAGAGCCCACTGGTGGTGGCCGCAGCTTATAGGCCATAAAACTGGTGACTGGTTCCCTTTAACTGCAATAGAAATATAAGGCCTTGTTTTTTTTTTTTTTTTTTTTTTTTTTTTTTTGCAGAACGGATTATAGTTTTGAATGACCCCAGTCAGTTTACCATATAGAGTAAAGAAAATGGCAACATTTTTTAAATGGGACATGTCACCAGGTTTTTCTCTTATGAGCTGCAGCCGCCACCAGTAAGCTCTTATATACATCATTTGAGAATGCTGTATATAAGTGCCCAGGCCTTTACTGTATAAAGTAAAAAACACCTTTATTCTACTCACCTAGTGTCACACACAGACTTGGGGATGGTCTGGCATGGGGCAAAATGTACAACAAACTGGTTTTCGAAAGGACAAACAAGGGGTTCACCGGGGGCACTTTAACAACAGTGGGCCTTAGCACTAGTGAGAGGGAAGAAGGACACCACCTCCACTTACCTGCAACTGTGCCCTGCACTCCTAGCCAGTCACTAATATAGGTTCCTCACCTGTCGTTGAGCAGGAACCTGAAGCCCTAAGTGACCCTACAATAGTCATGGCTAGTAAGTGGACCGGTAACAATCACTAGTCCCACAGGTGCACTAAAACACCACACGGGGAGGAAAACAAACAGTGGAATCAAAAAAGGATAAACTCCTACTTCTTTACTGCAGTCAGGCACCAGTACTGTAGCCTACACCACAACAGACAAAAGGGGTTCCATCCGTTCCTTCCACCTCCAGGCCAAGTCTCAGACTGAGGGTATTACTGGCACCTTCTGCAGAGAGTAGATGATATATGTAGGGACTTGGAGTGGTCCCAAACCGGAAGGATCTGAAAAGGTAATGAGAAGGCTGCTGGCAAGAAAAAACTGACATTAACCCTTAACACGCCAAAAGAAAGGAAAATACATTCAATAATAAAAAAAAATCTTCTTACCTTTCCGGTCTTCCATGGTGTGTGGCTTCCTTCAAAGTAGGTGGAGAAGTCGACAGCTGACTTATGCGTCCCAGCCACGGGTACCGCTTGGTGTCACTGCCATGTGCAGCCTGCGATGATCTCTCCGACATCATCTTTCGGCTTCTGACCAGTGGCTTGTACTGCAGTTCAGGGACCTGGCAGGTGTCTGTGACGCAATACATCTTAGCTGAGTGTGCGTCCTTGGACACACATCCAGCTGAAATAGGTGCCAGTGTCAGTAGGTCCCATTCCCTCATGGTCCTGGTCATGGTTTCACCCTCTGCTACTGCTAACATTATGCCTCTGCTCTGTAGGGCTCAAATTTTTCTACATTGCAAATAGTAACACTAGACTGAAAAGTAAGTGAAGAAAAAAAGAAAAATATGACCGCAATCATTGTACATTTTTATATCTGCTAACTATTGCCAACATCCCAAATAATTGCAGCGAAAAAAGTTGGATAATTTTATTTTTTATTATTTTATCCAGGATAGGAAGATATGAAACCTTGAAAATACCTTTATTAGGAGATTTTTCATTCCCCTAAAAAGTTTGCATATAAGTGGCTTCCAAACCCCTTATTTTTCCCAGTCTATTTGCTTGCCTTCTGTTTTATTGATACTGGAGCAGATGTCTATCTACTTGGATTCTGGCAGTGAAGCAGTCGGCACCTTAGGAACATACTTGCTTCTGTGAAAAGTAGTGAGTTTATATGTCTTCCTCCATATCCAATAATACTGGGTTGAGGAGCATTGGGGGCGTTTGAGAATCAGAAAAAGGTGTTTGTGGAAGTAAATCTAGTGCTTCCATTACAAATATACAAGGTGTTTGAAAACAAGTGCACCCCCTGCGACCATGACAAGGCCAGTGCTGGAGGGGGACACGCATTCAGATGAAATGTGTTGTGGTGCAGACACACATAGGGCCCCTGCGTTGCAATGCACACCACCGATCTATAAGAGGACGACAGCTGACGTTGGCATTCTAGGGCTTGGCGTTGGATGGCAGTGATTATGCATCATCCATAGCAGGCATGCTGATGTCAGCTGCCGGCTACAGAAAAGGACACCACATTTTTATTTTTATGCACTAGAGGCAGAATAGAAGACATGTATACAAGGAAGGGGCCCAGGATGGGAGACAAGTATACCAGGATGGCTGGACAATGTACCTCATCTCGTACAAATGTGGCTGGGGGCAGGGGGCGGGGAGGTTGGAATGCATGTATATCTTTTTATAAGATTTAAAAGCTACAAGGTCCCATAGCCCATACATCTAACTTACATGCTGGGGGCTCAGGTCCATATTTTGCAACGGTGTCCAACGGACTCTACTTTGTTTCAGGGCGACATACTGGCTCAGTGGTTAGCACCAAGAACAACATCTGCAAGGAGTTTGTATGTTCTCCACGAGTCTGCGTGGGTTTCCTCCAGATTCAATGGTTTCCTCCCACACTCCAAAAAAAAACCCATACTGATAGGGAATTTAGATTGTAAACCCCAGTGGGGTCAGTGTTACTAATGTATGTAAATTAAAGGTAAGGTGTTTTTGTTTTTTTTTTTTATAATATATATAGTATTAATAGTGATTATGGAATCAATTATTTTTAATACAAAATTAAATTCATTGTTTAGTTTTTATTTAATCCTATTTTTACAGAAGCACTGGGGGGCTGCGTTCTTGGAGTAACGACAGTTACTCCCCTCATTTATAGCCGCTCTCTCAGTGCATTGGATCTGATAGACTGGCTCCGACCCTATACTTAACACTGGGAGCTCCCTGCTGTAAGCTGGACTTGCCCCCTGGATTGTCCAGATCACAGTAGAGGGAGGATATCGCTGCCATCTTTGTGGAGCCCATAGCGTATGCTGTGTGCTGCAATTTCCCCGTCACACACTCAGGCTGGGGTGAGTACTGGTGCCGGGCAATGGTGATTGCACCATAACTGATCCTGGCATGTTGCTCCCCACTCCGCCGTTCACTCCCCCGCTTCCCCGCGTGTGCTCACCTAGGGCCTCTGCTCTCGACAGCTCCTCCTCACTGCTCTGTGCTCTGACTGCTGAAAGGCGGAACAGCCAAGACAGCAGGTTGAGAGGACAGGCTGCCAGGACAAAGGTCTGAGGTGAGTGCATACAGCTGGGAGTGGTGATTGCGGTGTGATATCTGTAGTACAGAACCGCTCAGGCTGCAGATCACCCCTCCTTGTTGCATGTCACCTCGGATTTCCGATCCCGGTCAGCAGCACAGTATATGGGGGCGTGGGATAAAGTGGGATGCAGCATACAGTGGGACATGCTATACAGTGAGACATTGCATACAGTGGGGTGCGGAATACAGTGGGGCACTATGTCAGCTATCCTTAGTGACACTTTAGACATATTAGGATCACTTTGCGGTCAACAACAAAATGGCTCCGTACCGTGATCCTAAACTTCATCTTCCCTTATCCTTTTGGAAATACGCAGAATGGGAGGGGGAGGTGACATCACAAACAGGAGAGCAGATTCCACCCACTTTTTTTTGCAGTTGTAATGTAGGCTAGTTGTACAGTAGGATTGTAGCGACTGCTCCCCCTAGTGTTTAAAAGTGAAAAATATCAAACTTTTAAAAAATAAAAAATTGTATTTTGCTCAATTAAAAGCAAATTATAATATTTAAACAAAACATTAATACCTAACATTTTTTGAGTTATTGAAGAATTTTTTCTTTTTTACGACACTTTCCCTTTAACCCCTTCACGACCGCGGGCAGTAAAATTACGTCCTATTTTAACGTGACTTAACGACCAGGGACGTAATTTTACTGCCTAAACTTCATTTGATTGCCGTGGCCATAGCAACGGCTTTCAAATGATATCCCCTGCTGTTTCTTACAGCAGGGGACATTTGCTTGACCCCAGGGGGGGTGGCATCGCCCCATAGGCGATCGATGTGATTGGCTGTTCAAATCTGAACCGCCAACCACATCGTTCGCACTAATTTCGGCAAAAATAATGCCCGAATTAGTGCGATACTGTGAGATCCTGCTATGATCTATTGTAGCAGCTACAGCAGATCATAGATGGATCTCAAACATGTCGCCCCCAGCCCCTGCAGCACTGATTGGAGCGATCGTGCTATGACGCCCAATCGCTCCAATCAGTGTGCAGTGGGGCGGTGTGATCTGCAGGTGGCCGCCCTCCCCAGGCCTGTGCTGGTCTGGGGACCCTCCCCCAACATGTCTGCAGCGTGCACTGGCTGGTACTTTTGGTACCACGCCACCGCTGCTGACGCCGCAGACGCCGCCTCTGATGTCACTGCGCCTGCTCCAATGGTAAGTATTGCGCTCCCGCGATGGACCCTGCGCGCTCCCGTGAAGGCCCCTGCCTGTGCCCCCCCGATCTGCCCCCCGGCATCCCGATCTGCTCCCCACGCGATCTGCCTGCCTCCTCTGTCATCTCTATTCTGCTTCCAAAGTTCCTTCCTTTTGCCTTTGCTTCTCCGCCCCCTCTGACCCCCCTCTCCCCATCCCCCTCTGCAACCCCCCCTCCCCCCCGACGTCCTCTTACCTGACTTCACGGGTCTTCCGAGGTCTTCACTGGCCCGATCACATCTGCCTCCATCGCTGGGTCCTTCTGCTGATCTGTCCAACGTCCTGCCTGCTGCTCGTGTAAAGCTGTCCATCTCACTGCCTTCTTGTTCCTCTGCTGTTCCTCTGGTCAGTGATCCTCTTGGTACTGTGAGTATAATTTTTTTTTTTTTTCTTGTATCCTGTCCATTTTTACACCTCATCCGTCCGTGCGTCCCGCCGAGCGCTGATCAGGGATGCAGATAACGGATATGCATCCGTGGTCAGTTTTCAGCAGGACTTTTTTTTCCCATATCCCCGACGCTTCTTGTATCTCATCTGTCCATGTGCCCCGCCGAGCGCTGATCAGGGATGCACATAACGTATCTGCATCCGTGGTCAATTTTTGGCGTGACTTTTTTCTGTATTTGCGGCGCTTTTTGTATCGCAGCCATCTGTGCGTCCCGCCGAGGCGCTGATCAGGGATGCACATAACGGATCGGCATCCCTGCTCAATTTTTGGCGTGACCTTTTTTTTTTCCTTATCCCCAACGCTTTTTGTATCTCATCCGACCGTGCGTCCTGCAGCGGCCGATCAGTGCACCGCGTCTGTGCGTTTGAAAAGTTAAATGGCGTTCCTTCTATTCTGAGCCCCACCATGTGCCCAAACAATTACTTTCCACCACATATGAGGTATCTACGTACTCAGGAAAAATTGCACAATACGTTTTATGGTGCATTTTTTCCTGATACCGTTGTAAAAAAAAAAAAAAAAAGCTACCTGGTTGATACAAAAAATTTGTGGTTAAAAAAAAAAATAATAATTTTCACGGTTCAACACTATCAACTTCTGTGGAGCCCCTGGGGGTACAAGGGGTTCACCAAATATCTAGATAAATTCCTTGAGGGGTCTAGTTCCAAAATGGGGTAATTTGTGGGGGAGCTCCACTGTTTAGGCACCATAGGGGGTCTCCAAACATGACATGGAGTCCGCTAATGATTCCAACCAATTTTGCTGTGAAATGGCGTCCTTCTCTTCTGAGCCCCGCCATGCGCCCAAACAATTACTTTCCACCACATATGAGGTATCTGCGTACTCAGGAGAAATTGCACAATACGTTTTATGGTGCATTTTTTCCTGATACCCTTGTGGAAAAAAAAGCTACCTGGTTGAAGTGACAGTTTTGTGGTGCAAAAAACAATTGTATTCATGGCTCAACATTATCAACTTCTGTGGAGCTCCTTGGGGCTCGCTAAACATCTAGATAAACTCCTTGAGGGGTCTAGTTTCCAAAATGGGGTCACTTGTGAGGGAGCTCCACTGTTTAGGCACCATAGGGGGTCTCCAAACGTGACATGGCGTCTAATTATTCCAACCAATTTTGCTGTCAAATGACGCTCCTTCTCTTCTGAGCCCCGCCATGCGCCCAAACAATTACTTTCCACCACATATGAGGTATCGTCGTACTCAGGAAAAAATGCACTATAAATTTTATGGTGAATTTTTTGCCGATACCCTTGTGAAAAAAAAGCTACCTAGTTGAAGCAACAGTTTTGTGGTAAAAAAAATTCTTTTCACAGCTCAACGTTATAAACGTCTGTGAAGCCCCCAGGTGTTCAAAGTGCTCACCAAACATCTAGAAAAATTATTTGAGGGCTCTAGTTTCCAAAATGGGGTCACTTGTGGGGGAGCTCCATTGTTTAGGCACCTTATGGGGTCTTCAAACCCGACATGGCGTCCGCTAATGAGTGCAGCTAATTTTGCACTCAAAAATTCAAATGGCGCTCCTTGCCTTCCGAGCCATGCCGTGTGTCCAAACATTTGATTTCCACCGCGTATGAGGTTTCGGCGTACTCAGGAGAAAATGCACAATAAATTGTAGGGTGCACTTTCTCTTTTCTCCCTTGTGAAATGAAAATTTTATGGCTAAAGTAACATTTTTGTGTTAAAAAGTAAAATTTTCATTTTCATCAGGAGGAAAGTGCAGAGTGAATGCAGGAGGGGGGAGCAGAGGAGCAGCACTTGTGTCTTCGCAGGTCCCCCTGTGCCTGCAATAGAAGACGCAGACACACAGGAGACACAGACAAGGCAGCCAGAGGAGCCCTCAGGCTCTGCTGCTGCAGTGATACCAGCCTGTGCCCTCAGCACCACCAGGGCCAGTATGTATGCTCCCCACTGGCCACCAGGGCCAGTATGTATGCTCCCCACTGGCCACCAGGGCCAGTATGTATGCTCCCCACTGGCCACCAGGGCCAGTATGTATGCTCCCCACTGGCCACCAGAGCCAGTATGTATGCTCCCCACTGGCCAACAGGGCCAGTATGTATGCTCCCCACTGGCCACCAGGGCCAGTATGTATGCTCCCCACTGGCCACCAGGGCCAGTATGTATGCTCCCCACTGGCCACCAGGGCCAGTATGTATGCTCCCCACTGGCCACCAGGGCCAGTATGTATGCTCCCCACTGGCCACCAGGGCCAGTATGTATGCTCCCCACTGGCCACCAGGGCCAGTATGTATGCTCTCCACTGGCCACCAGGGCCAGTATGTATGCTCTCCACTGGCCACCAGGGCCAGTATGTATGCTCTCCACTGGCCACCAGGACCAGTATGTATGCACCCCAATGGCCACCAGGGCCAGTATGTATGCTCCCATTGACCTCCATATTTTCATTGCATCTTTGTATTGTTTAACCCCTTAACGACCGCCGATACGCCTTTTAACGGCGACAAATTAGGGTACTTCTTCCGATCCGCCGCTTTTTAACAGCGGTCGGAAAAAAGGGTCTAGCGCCCCCCAGAGTCGGAAAATTTCCGGGGTCTCAGCTGCCGGGGGTAGCTGAGACCCTGGAGATCATGATTCAGGCTCGTTTTTCCGGTCCCCGCTCACGTGATGACCGGTATACACCGTATACCGATCACCTCACAGTAAATGACAGCGCCGGTAAAAAATGATTTATCTCCCATCTGGCATAAACAAACACGTCTGAAGGGAGATAAATCTCCTCCTCGGTCCCCTCCGGTCCCCCGGTGTCGCCAAAGTGTCCCCCCCCCCCCCTCCCGAAAATCCAAGATGGCCGCGCGCACACCGGCGCGCACAGCAGCGCGCCGGCCGCATTTACCCTTTTCCTCTGGTTTCTGTCGCATGTGCTATGACACATATGACAGAAAACTGCTCCCCAGGTCCTGCCAGGTCACCCCCTATATCCCCCCGGTGTCCCCCGTACCTTTTCCAGCCTTCATCTACCGTGATCCCCCCTCCTTCACAGCATACGCTGGTCACCCGTGCAGAGCAGCTGACAGCTCAGCTTCCTGTGTTCAGAGACGCTGGCTGCTGCTGCTCGGCACACTGCAGCTGTGACCCGGGGAATTCTTTGCACCCACTCTCCTCAAATGGAGGGTCTGTACTCCTAGAAAATGGGGGATTCCCTGAACGTGCCCCCCATATTCTAGAAGGTTCAGAATCGCCGCGGGACTTTCAAAATGGATTACAGCGAACCCGATTTTTTTTTTTCCAATAAATTGGTGAAAGAGGGAATATTTTGGGGAGTGTTTTTTCAAACATTTTTTTTTGTTCATTTTTTTTTTTTTATTACTGTCAATTAGTTATGTCTGGTATCAGATAGACGCCGTGACATCACTAATTGCTGGGCTTGATGCCAGGTGACATTACACATCTGGTATCAACCCCATTTATTACCCCGTTTGCCACCGCACCAGGGCAACGGGATGAGTTGGGGCGAAGCGCCAGGATTGGCACATCTAATGGATGCGCCACTTCTGGGGCGGCTGCGGCCTGCTATTTTTAGGCTGGGAAGAGTCCAATAACCATGGCTCTTCCCGCCCTGAGAATACCAGACCCCAGCTGTCAGCTTCACCTTGGCTGGTGATCTAATTTGGGGGGACCCCACGTTTGTTTGTTTGTTGTTTTTTTTAATTATTTATAAATAATTTAATAAAAAAAAAAAAACAGCTTGGGGAGCCCTCCAAATTGATCACCAGACAAGATGAAGCTGTCAGCTATGGTTTGCAGGCTACAGCTGTCTGCTTTACCCTAGCTGGCTATCAAAAATAGGGGGGACCCCGCATCATTTATTTTAATTATTTTTAATTTTTTTCTTTTTGGGCTAAATACAAGGCTAGGCATCCTTTAGTGCCACATGAAAGGCACTAAAGGGCACCAGCTTAGAATATGCAGGGGGTGGGACGTTATATATGTTTGACATCTATCCATTCATCCATTGTAGCATTTTAGGCTATGTGCCCACAATCAGGGTTTGCAGCATTTTGGACACAGTGTTTTCCCTGCATCCATAGCGCTGCGTTGTGCAGTAGAAGCACAGTGGAAGGATTTTTAGAAATCTCATGCCCACTGTGCTGCTTTTCTCCACAGCATAAACCGACCTGTGGCGCAGCTTCCCGAGCCTCAGCATGTCAATTTATGCTGCGGAGATGAGTGTTCTTTGCAGGTAGAATAGAACTAAAGTCCACAGCAGCCTGAACCCAAATCCTGGGCATGGGCAGCTGCGTTCTACCGTGGACAACACTCACATCTCTGCAGGAAGGCTGACACTGTGTACTAGATGCCGTGTCGCTGGATCATGGCCACATAGCCTAAGGCCCGTTTCACACGTCAGTGAAAAACCTTGACGTTTTTCACTGGCGTGTAAAACACGCACATGTCCCTGCGTGTGTCGTGAATCATGGCACACGTGGGTTGTCTAAGTGCAATCCGGGCTCCGTTCTCCGTGGCCCGTGATTGCACTTAGTAATCAACTCACCTGCGCCCGCTCCCGCTCTCCATGGTGCTAATCGCTCCCGTGGTGCAGCATCCGGCCGCCGCTGACCCCCGCAGCAGCTGCTTCCGGGTCGGCTGTGTCGCGCATCATGAATCAATTCATGATGCGCGACAATAATGAGCCGGCTCAGAAGCAGCAGGTAGAACGGGCTGCAGAGGACATCGCTGGACGCCGGGTGAGTTAAAATGTTTTTTATTTTAAAAGCACGTTTTTTTTCTGGCATGCGTTTCACGGACCACACCACTGCGTGGTCCGTGGGACATCAGTGATGCCAGAAAAAAATGGACATGTCTCCGTGCGGCAATCACGCACACGCGGGTACGCCGCACGGAGACACGTGCAGTGAAAAATCACTGATGTGTGAGCAGACCCATTCATTATAATGGGTCTGTGTATGTCAGTGATTCTGGTACGTTTAAAAAAAAGCACAAACGTACCAGAATCACTGACGTGTGAAAGAGGCCTAACAGTGAGAATATTGTTGCTACAGCAACATTTTTGTGAAGTACCTGTGGATTCAAAATGCTTACTATACTCCTGAATAAAATCCTTGAGGGGTCCAGTTTCCAAAATGGGGTCACTTGTGGGGTGTTTCTGATGTATAGGTACCCAAGAAGCCCTGCTAATGTGACATGGTGCGCGCAATTTATTTCAACTTTTCCAAAATTCAAATGGTGCTCCTTCCATTCCAAGCCCTCCCATTTATCCAAACAGAGGTTTTTGGCCACATATGGGGTATCCCTGCGCTCACAAGAAATTGGATAACAACCTGTGGGGTCCACGTTTTGTTGTTGCCTCTTGAAAAAGTGAGAAATGTGATGCTAAAGAATCATTTTTGTGAAAAAAATGAAAATTAGTGCTAAAGTAACATTTTTAGGTAAAATGTTAATTTTTATTTCTTTTCATTCTACATTACTTTAGTTCCTGTGAAGCACCTGAAGGGTTAATAAACTTCTTTGATGTGGTTTTGAGTACCTTGAGGGGTGCAGGTTTTAGAATGGTGTCACGTTTGGGTATTTTCTGTCACTTAGGCCTCTCAAAATCACTTCAAATGGGATGTGCTCCCTAAAAAAATGGTTTTGTAAATTTTGTTGAAAAAATGGGAAATTGCTGATGAACGTTGAACCCTTCTAACTTCCTAATCTCCAAAAATTTTGTTTCAAAAATTGCGCTGATCTAAAGTAGACATGTGGGAAATGTTATTTATTAACTATTTTGTGTGACATAACTCTCTGGTTTATGGGCATAAAAATTAAAAGTTTGAAAAATTGCAAAAGTTTTAATTTTTTTTTTTCAAATTTCAGATTTTTTCACAAATAAAATAAAAAAAATATCATCCTAAATTTACCTCTAACATGAAGCTCAATATGTCACGAAAAAACAATCTGAGAATCACCGGGATCCATTGAAGCGTTCCAGAGTTATAACCTTATAAAGTGACACTGGTCAAAATTACAAAAAATGGCCTGGGCATTAAGTACAAATCTGGCTTCTATAACCATTTGATGTCTATCTTTAGATTTTTCATTCTGTCATAAGATTTGTCAAATATTGTGGCCAACAGCTTCTATAGAACTTCAACTTTTAGCTAGCCCCCTTTCCTTCTTCAGTCCATGAGCTCACATGGAGACTATTAGACTAAGAGCTGCCCTGTATTATGGAACTACAACTCCCAACCAGTTTTATCAAGCTTTGTCTTTAAGGCCGGTGTCACACTTGCAAGTGCCTTGTTGTATCACCCGGCACGGACTCACACTCTCATCACAGGAGCGGAACGGTTGCATAGAGATACATGCAACCGACCCGCTCCTGTGAGCATAGTGTGAGTCCGTGCCAGGTGATGCAATGTGAGACTCTCGCAAGATACACTCGAGGCACTTGCAAGTATTAGGCTATGTTCGCACGTTGCGTCGGAGTACCTGCAGTTTATTCTGCACGTTTTCCTTCCCTTGGTTTTTGACCAAATGGCTTTTGACCATTTTTTAGCGCTAAAAACGCATGCGTTTTTACCGCGTTTTTAGTGCGTTTTTAGCGCTTTTTACCTGCGTTTTCACCTGCGTTTCTGCAGATGCGTTTTTGAGATCAAGACACTGAGAAATAAAGTTGAAATAGTCAAAAAGATTGAAAAAAGAGAAAAAAATTATAAAATTAACTTTTAATAAAATTAAATGGGAAATTATCAATTTAAATGTAATAATAGCGGTTATGCACATTTTAACAGAAAAATAGCTAAAGTTTATTATTTTTTAGCATTTAAATTTTCGGTTATTGTGTGTGTGTAAAGGAACATTAGAACCCATTAATTTTTGCCCAGAAAAGCATGCGTTTTTGGAGCCAAAAACGCAGTTGAAAAGCAGGTAAAAAGCATGAAAAACGCAGGAATTGTGATTTTGGTTGCTTTTTGCCATTTCTCATTGACTCCAATGTTAAGGAAACGCTGCAGAAATGGCAAAAACAACTGACATGCTGCTTCTTTTTCAGCATGGTTTTTGACCACAAATATGCAAATTAAACGCTGCTGAACAAAAAGCAAAGTGCAGACAGGATTTCTGCTTTTCCCATAGACTTTGCTGGAAATCAAAAACGCATGCATTTTTGCCCAAAAACGCTGCTGCCAAAAACGCTGCAGAAACGCGGTAAAAAACGCAACGTGCGAACATAGCCTTACACCAGCCGAACCCTGAGCCTGGTTTTCACTTTAATGACAAGGTCATTTTTTTTTCTTTCAATTTTGACAAGTGTCACTTTATGATGTAATAAAGCATTCCAGATTTCAATGATCCAAGTGATTCTGATATTTTTTTTTTTTTTGTGACAAATTGTACTTCTTTTGTGTTTGTGAAAATATTGTAAATTTAGCAAATATTTTTAAAATTGAATGTTATGCCCTTAAACCAGACTTATGTCACATAAAATAGTTTATAAGTAACATTTCCCACATGTCTACTTTACATCAGTACAATTTTTGAAACCTTATTTTCTTGTTATGGTTCAAAGTTTCAGTGCAATTTCTTATTTTTAAAGCAAAATATACAAAACCATTTTTTAGGGACCACATCACATTTTAAGTGATTTTGAAAGGTCTGGGTGATAGGAAATACTCAGAGAATACCATTCTAAAAAACTGCACCCCTCAAATGACTCAAAATATCCATATCCAAGAAGTTTATTAACCTGCTAGGTGCCTCACAGGAACTAAAGCAATGTTCAAGGAGAAATGAAAAAAAAAAGTCATTTATTTTCCAACAAAAATGTTACTATTAGCCCTAAAGTTTGCATTTTTACAAGGGTAACGAGAAAATGGACCTTACAATGTGTTGTGGAATTTCTCCTGAGTACACCAAGAATCCTTGTGTGGTGAAACCTGCTGTTTGGGCGCACGGCAGGGCTCAGAACAGAAGGAGCATCATTTGAATTTTAAAGCATGAAATTGTCTATATGAAATAGTGGACGCCATGTCGCGTTTGGAGAACCCCTGATGTGCCTAAACAGTGGAGTTCCCCCACAAGTGACTCCATTTTGGAAACTGGACTCCTAAAGGAATTTTTCTAGATGTTTGACCATCTTGAACCCCAAGATGCTTCACAAATTTTTATAATGTTGAGCTGTGAAAATGAAAAAAATGCATTTTTACCAGAAAAAAAATATTGCTTTTAACTCCAAATCTTTCATTTTCACAAGGGTAATAGGAGATGATGTACAATTTGTCACATTGGGAGAGCCCTGAGGTGCCAAAACAGCAGAGATCTCCCCACAAGTGACCCCACTTTACAAATTAATTCATCTAGGGGTTCAGTGAGTATGTTGACACAACAGGTGTGTCACAAAATTTTATATTATTGGGCAGTGAATAAAAAAGAAATACATTTTTAGCACTAAAATGTTGTTTTAACACCAGATCTCCAATTTTCACAATGGGTAAGAAAGGTCCCATAATGTTATACAATTTCTCCTGAATGTTGCAATACCCCACATGTGACTGTGCAGTACTGTTTGGTCGCTCTGCAAGGCTTGGGAGGGAAGGTGCGCCGTTTGATTTTTGGAGTGCAAATTTTCATAGAATAATTTAGAACTCCATTTGTGAGACTCTAAGTGAAAGAACAACAGAAACCCCCTCAAGTGACCATATTTTTTTTTTAAATTACACCCTTCTGGGGGGGTCATGTAAGGGGTGTAGTGACTATTTAGTCTTTTTAATACACCCATTGTGTCAAATGCAGCCAATGTTTCAGAATTAAAAATTACAAAGAAGTCCTTTTCTAATCCCGTACATTTTGCCCAGCTCGTGCTTCTGGAAATCTGCACCCCATAAATGTAAGTGGGCTCTGCTCACTACAATAATGCCAAACATGTGGATGTTCACTGTGGTTTATGTGCATTGTGGGGCTCAGAAGGCAGGGGGGCATTTGGACTTAAAAGCGCAGATTTGGTTGGTCTAGGGAAGGTGGTGGAATGGCAGAGTTTTTCCAGAGCCTTTGTGCTACAAGTAATATAGAAGCCCCTTATATTTCCGTTAAGAGATGACCTGAGTGAGGACCTGTGTCTTTGTGGGTTGAGTTGAATGCTATTTGGTGGCAATTTGGAATGCAGAACATTTTGGATCAGTTCACATTTATCTTGTGCTCTATGCTGAGCACTTACATCAGGGTTTCCATCTTCATCTCTGGACTACATGATTCATTTGAATGGATCCATTTACTCCGAAAAGCAGAGTTACTCCGGACTCCATTCGTCCACTGTTCCGCTGTATCCATTATTTTCAAAGGTGAATAAAATTGTTGATGACTGCACTTTTGCGCATGTTTAAAAAGATGGACACCGCCGGATCCCAGGCCAAACAGGAGTTCAAAGTGACTCCATCTGCCTCATTAGTGAATTTTTCATTGGGACTTTTTTCTGAATGACGATTTTTAGAGATACACGTATTCCCCGGTTTAGGCGCTCAGCGTAAAGCGCAGGATAAATATATGAACCTCACCGTACTGAGATGTTTGGGCAGAATGCACAAAAAGTAGTTGAAGAATTGGCTTTATTTATTTTTTTACACCATTCACTATGCAGTATAAGTGATTAAGTTACTTTATTCCTGAGGTCAGTACGAGTACACAGCGATACCACGTTTGTGTGTTGTTGTGTTTTTTTGTTTTGGGTTTTTTGTTTTTTTTTGTTTTTTTTTTTTTGCGGGACAAGATGACGTTTTTTTGATGTACCATTTTTATTTACATGAATTTTTGATCGTATTTTATTCCACTTTTTTGGCAGCTGTATAAGACCGTTTTTGCTATATTTTTTTCTACAGTGTTCACTGGATGGGTTAACTAGTATGACAGTTTTATAGATTTACTTTTTATTCCCTGGTCACTGGTATGTATTGCAATTCACAATCATTGCAATAGATTATATGGTGTTTTATATTGACAGAAGCATTCAGGGATCATGCTCCTGGTATGATCCCTGAGGTTTCCTGTAGCTTGGTGAACTGACGGTTGTCGTGATTACCTCAGGTCACCATAGCAACGATTTGGTCCTGGAGAGCGATCCCTTTCCCAATCCCCTACATGCTGCAATTGATATGAAAATATTTTTTGAGGGTGAAAATAGTTTCCAAAAGCTAGTTATTTTTTTTTTTTAAAGATGGTGTTCAAAAGAGCCTCACTTGATAACTTTTCTATCTGTAGTGAGCTGGGTTATGGTACTATATCTATGTAGTAATCTTGGTTTTGCTCCCATATCTATGCAGTTAACTTGACTCTGTTACCATATGTATATAGTAATCTGGATTCTGGTGCCATGTGTATGCAGTTAGCTTGGTTCTGTTCCCGTATCTATGTGGTAGACTGAGTAAGTTCTATTCCTATATTGATGTAGGAAGCTTGGATCTGCTTGAATCTGTTCCTGTATCTATGTAGTAAGCTCGGTTCTGCCTCCTGTATTTCTATAGTAAGCTCTTTTCACTTCCCTTAGCTATTTAATAATATTGGTTCTGTTCTTCTGTCTATATGTAGCCACTTAACCGTAGTTCAGTTCTTGTATCTATGGTATGTAGTAGACTTGCTTCTGTTGCAGTATCTATGTAGTACATACTGGTTGCTGTGCACGCAGTCAATATGATGAGGTGCTGGCAGTCCCAAGATACCAGGTAGAGAATTTCTCTGCACACTCAGGTGGATTGATGCAGAAATTAGGCTTTATTTACAGTGTACACATTCACATGGACATGAATTTAGGTGCAGGAATAATTGCAACAAAAATATAAAACATTTTGACCAATAATAATAATAATTTATTCATTTATATAGCGCTATTAATTCCATAGCGCTTTGCATACATTGGGAACACTGTCCCCATTGGGGCTCACAATCTAAATTCCCTATCTGTATGTCTTTGGAGTGTGGGAGGAAACCAGAGTACCCGGAGGAAACCCACGCAAACACGGGAAGAACATACAAACTCCTTGCAGATTGTGTCTTTGGTGGGAATTGAACCCAGGACCCCAGCGCTGCAAGGCTGCAGTGCTAACCACTGAGCCACCATGCTGCCCATCTGGGTCTTGTTCACAAGTGTCGTTATCAAGGAAAGACAAAAAAATCAGAGTTCTCCTATAGCTATGTAGGCAGTAAACTCAGTTCTGTTCCAATATCTATCTACTAACCTGTTTTTAAAGCCTGTTACCTCCGCTGCTATAATGCAGCCGCCAAAGATAAGCTGGTCAAAGGTGGGTCACCGAAACTCAAGGGGCCAATGCCTTGTGATTGCCCCCCAGGCTGAATTATGCCAGCCAGCCCCGGGTTCTACCATGCGCTTAAAGGCACTATGGTAGTTAGTGTCACTGCATTTGGATTCCCAAATCAACTTATAACGGTATATTCTAGGGGTATGCCATAAAGGTTTATTCTTTGGTTACCAGTGCTATAACTTACTAAGACACAGTGCACACAGTGCATATTTATCACTGTTTTTTATGCGTTTGAGTGCAGTTTTGTCACAAAACTGCAAGCAAATCCTGATGCCAGCAAAGTCAATGAGAATCCTAAAGCATAGTGCACACATTGAATATTTTCTCCTGGCAAATTTGGTGCAGAAATTATTCTGCAGCATGTCAGTTCTCCTAGCGGTTTTGCCCTCATTTTTCACCCACTGGATTCAATTAAAAAACACATAAAATGCTCGTTTTTCACTGGATTTTTGTGAGACAACAGAAATTTCTACCACCAAATACTCAACGTACACGCATACTTTAAGAAACTGTGGATATCCATTTCCCCTGGGATCAAAAACACTAAATTGCTTAATATTGAATTGTCAGCTTTTCCTTGTTTTAACTAGCTCTTTAGGACTGAAGTATACTTTGCTTTAGTGGGGCTCCATATGGTGTGGAGAATGGCCAGAATTTTCCATAATGGCCAGAAACCAACAGATGAATTAAACTAACAAAAGAGCTTCTATTTGAATCATAAATCTCTGTCTCCACCGTTATACTATCAGTCTTTCATAGCCACATTGTAGTAATGATATTCTGATGACCCTCAAAACAATTACGGTCTGTGCCAACTGTAATACTATTAGGCTCCTTTCACACTGGGTTTTACCTTCCATTCACAGGTCCCGTCGGGGCATCCGTCCGAACCACCCCTCCCCCACCCCGCAAAGCGTGCTTTGGACGCATGCGCCGACAGGGCCATTGACTAATGGAGCACACTACGTTAGCGTGTGCTCTGTTTTGTACCATTTTTGCACATATACGTTTTCTGCAGGCAGACACCCGAACATAGTCGACTATGTTGTTTGGGTGTCTGGCTGCAGAAAGCGTATCTGCACGAAAATGGTACAAAACAGAGCACACGCTAACGTAGTGTGCTCCATTACAGTCAATGGCCCTGCCGGCGCATGCGTCCATAACACGCTTTGCGGGGTGGGGGAGGGGTGGTTCGGATGGATGCCCCGACGGGACCTGTGAACGTAAGGTAAAACACAGTGTGAAAGGAGCCTAAAGCCTTCTTTACACGTTACAATTAATTGTGCAATCACATTTGCGATCGCACCCGCCCCCATCGTTTGTGCGGCACGGGCAATTTCTTGCCCGTGCCGCACAATCCTGTAACCCCCCGTCACACGTACTTACCTTCCAAACGACCTCACTGTGGGCTGCGAACATCCACTTCCTGAAGGGGGAGGGATGTTCAGCGTCACAGCGACGTCACACAGCGGCCGGCCAATAGATGCGGAGGGGCGGAGATGAGTGGGACGTAAACATCCCGCTCACCTCTTTCCTTCAGCATTGCCGGCGGGACGCAGGTAAGCTGTGTTCATTTTTCCCGTGGTGTCACACAGAGCGATGTGTGCTGCCTCGGGAACATTGAACAAACGGACGCTCGATTTTTAGAAAATGAGCGACATGTCAGCGATGAACGAGAAGGTGAGTATTTCTGCTCGTTCATAGCTGTCACACGCAACGATATCGCTAACGATGCCGGATGTGCGTCACTTACGACGTGACCCCGCTGACATCTCGTTAGATATATCGTAGCGTGTAAAGCCCGCTTTACTCGTTTGTTCTGTTGGTGTACCTGGTCAGACCTCTAATAATCACACATGAATGATCTATCCTAAGGAATAGGTTATTTGTGAACAAAACATAAGACTACATGATCCAACTTCTATCCTTGACCAAAACCATGTCTATAACAGCATGATTTTTACTTTTTGGCAATATCATGCGTCTATCAACTCCTAAGGCTGGGCTGTGGGGTTTGCCTAAACTCTGACTGCGTTTTGACACTTGCAGACTGAGGAATGCTACTTGATAACTGCCATTCTGCAATTCATTTCACTGTCGTACTACTCAGGACTACCGTACATTTTTTACATTTTTTTTTTTTTCTTCAAACCTGGAATAAAAGTTGTTGCTGCACAGTTAATACCTATTTTTATTTGTTCTTGTCCCATACCCTGCGTGTCCGGTTTTTCAGGGGATCCAGTGCTTGTTGTACCAGAGGAAGTATGTATTTTTTTTAATTCCTAAGCAGAATGAGTATATCTTGTTTGCTAAAGGATCATACTGTAGTTTACATCTAAAGATTACCTCTAAAATTTTTACTTTTTTTTTTTTAAATAAAAAAAAAAATCTGAATATGCTTTGGAATTGACATTGGCGCATGCTCAAAATAGCAGAGACCAAGGCAGCACCTGAAAAGACAACATCATGTTTCAGGGTGATGACAGCAGCTGCAGAAGTGACTGCAGTGACACCCCCTGATGCCCTTGTTAAAGGAGTTTTCTGGTCAAAAATCCATAAGTCTGCATTCTTTTTGTGACTGCCCACTTGTGAATCCTCATATTGCATATACTGTTCGCTGTGAGGATTCGCCAGTGTCTGAGCCGGTAACGGCTGTCACGTGGCGCAGGTATGCCATATGTAAGTGTATTGAGTAAGGCCACACCCATTTACCAGAATGTGGCCAGGAGTATGCATATCGCATGCTCGTAGCCCTGTGACCGCTGTCCCTGGGTCTTGCACAGCTAACTCACAGTGGACAGTGTGTTAGATGTGAGATTTCACAAGTCTGCAGTCACATAGAATGACTGCAGACTTGTGGATTTAGACCAGACAACCCCTTTAAGAATAGTCCAGACTCCAACAAAATGTCATCAGTTGTAAGAAAAAAGACAGTTGAATAGAGGGGGAACATTAGGGAATTTTTAATTGAAGAACATTTGAAAATTGTTTTTAAAATAAATGTAGACATTAATATTAAATTAACTGGTACATTTTGGACAAAGCCTTTTAAAGAAACTTGTTTGTTTGTTTAATCAGATAATTGTTTTTAAAATTCACACACAAAAATACAAAGGAACAGCTTCAATATTTTTCCCCACTTCCAATCCCACTCCCTTCCATAAACCTAAACATAGTAAAGAAGCCTTTGGAGACCTCAAGGATAGCATCCAGACATAAAAGCATACTGTGCAAAACATGAAGGCTCTACAGTAGTGCTGGCAGAACCCGAACTGTGAAGTTCAGGGTCCGGACTGGACGCCTAGTGTCCGTGCATGGACCTCGAACATGGACTTTTCAGGGACTGTTCTGTACTGGTTCGGCCACTCGGATCAGAGTCCGATTATTAGCTCTCTTACATATTTACTGCTTCCCCCGCCCACTGTCAGTCCCACAGTCTGTGATTGGTTGCAGTCAGACCGCACCTCCACCATGTGTGACATCGTTTGTGATTGGTTGGAATCGCATACTCTGTCTGCGTCCCTATAATGGTGTCAAAATAAAAATGGTGTAGGGTCCACCATATTGTGATACCTAGCACAGACCATGCATCCGGTTACAGCATGCAGCCGTGTGCTTATCTTGGCTCTGTATCAAAATCGGAAGAACCCTATGTAGATTTTTTCCTTTTTTTTAATAATAATAATAATAATAATAATAATAATAATAATAATCTTTAAATTTAATAAAAAGGGTGTGCCGCCCTCCCCCCTCCAAATTTTGATGCCCAGCCATGATAAAGCCCAACAGCTGGGGACTGGTATTCTGAGGCTGGAGAGACCCATGCTTATTGGGCCTCCCCAGCCTAAAAATAGCAGCCTGCAGCCACCCAGGATTGTCACATGCATTATATGTGACGATCACGGAACTTTCCCCGACTCTTCCCAGATTGCCCTAGTGTGGTGGTAATCTAGGGGTTAGTGACAGCTCACAGCTGCCACTAAGCAATAATTACTAAACTTGTAAGTGAAAATAAACACCCCAAAAATCCCTTTTTTGAAATATAATACAAAATAACCACTCTCGTTCACCCCTTTTATTAACCTCCAAAACACCCGGGTCCGCCGTAATCCACACAAGGTCCCACGATGATCCCGGCTCTCCTACATACTGAGGTTGCAGCGCGTGGGCACATTGGAGAACAAGACTTCCCACTGCAGCTTCAGGCAGACACTGACTGAGCCACAGCTGTGAGCGGTGATATGACTGAGTTGACCTGCGGTCACACCTGGAGGTTTCCCACTGTACACCACCTGTGACCCCAGGTAAACAAACCTCAGGTGAATTTATTGAACTCGGTGACCTCACCTCAGGGGAACTCATTGAGGTCAATGAGACCTGCATATCCTGGCAGAAAACTGTTTTGTTTTTTGACAGGAGATGCAGATTAGGTGCTGAAATTTATTAACAAAACTCCTATACAAAGTGTGCATCTTCTGGCAGAAAAAAAACCAACAAACTACATCCAAAAGCAATTAGGTTTTGATGTGTTTTTTTTTATTCAAAGGGGGGGTGGGGTTGGGTTGCCAGGAGATGCAGATTTGGAGCAGTAATTTGGTGTATAAATTCCATTACAAAGTCTGTATCTCCTGGCAGAAAATCGCAATTCCGGTGTGGTTTTTTGCCAAGAGATGCAAATTTGGTGGAGACATTTTGCACCAAATTTGCATCTCCTGGCAGAAAAGCGGACTAAAACAGAGTCACAACTGCGTTTTTTGTGCAGTTTTCTGCCAGGAGATGCAGACTTGGTACCGGCATTCTTTAACCAAATTCCTGCACCAAATCTGCATCTCCTGGCAAAAAAAACCACATTGTGTTTTGATGCGTTTTTTTGCCAAGAGATGCAAATTTGATGCTCAATGAGTTCACCTGATGTTTATGGTCTTGCTCTATAATGTGCTCGTGCGCTTCGACCAGTATATAGCAGAGTCAGTCAGAATCGTTGTGGGATGACGTGTGAATTACGTCAGACATGGGTGTTTTGGGGAGTTAATAAATTGGAGAAGTACGAGTGGGGTTTTTTGTATTGTATTTCAAAAAAGGAATTTTTTAGTGTTTGTGTGTATTTCTTTTCACTTACAGGATTAGTAATGGGGGTCTCATTGTCCCCCCTACTCATGACTAATTTAGAGCTTAGTGGCATCGGAGTTGTTGTTAACACCTTATGTTACCCCAATTGCCACTACACCAGGGCAATCTGTATGGGCTGGGAAAAGCAGCGGCATTGTCGCATCTAGTGGATGTGATAATTTTGGGACGGCTGCAGGCTGATATTTTTAGCCTGGAGGCCACAATAAGCGTGGGCCTTTCCAGCCTGAGATACCAGCCCCCAGCTATCTGCTTTATCTTGGCTGAGCATCAAACTGTGTGGGGAGGGGGCTGCACACCGTTTTTTAAAATGATTTTAATAATTAAAAAAGGCGTATGGGGTTCCTTTTATTTTGATGCAGTCAAGATAAGCGCTGGGGTCTGCAGCCTGTAGCCGTCTGATTTCTGTGCTGATTATTACAATATGTGGGGACTCTACGCCATTTTATTTATTTGTTTTAACACTGTCACAGATGGAGTGTGTGATTCCAACCCGAGACTGTCACAGAGGGTAGGGGCGTGGTCTTACTGCAACCAGTCACAGACGCCGGGATTGACTGTGGACTGGGAAGCAGTGAATATGTACTACTCTACAGCACAACGTTATGGCCTTTAGCCTGTCCTATGCAAAGACAGGATTTAGGGATGAAAATAAAGGTATCTAATGGAACGTCTTTAGACAAAAAATAAGTTACATCACAACATTGACATTGTAATTCCCTGGAATGATGGGCTATAGGTTTCGTATTGTCTATAAAAATGCAAACTATGCTAACTGATACTGACAGACACCATCTCTTCTCAGTCCTGCAAGATTTTGTACTTGGTGTTCTCATATAGCCTAGCTATTAAAGGGGTATTCCCATCTCCAACATCCTACTCAATAATAATGTTAGCAAATACTTCCAATTAGAAATGTAGTATAGTTCTCCTGATTCACTATGTCACTTACCTCATATACAGGGCATTGCAGGACCTTAGGTATCCATGGTTACGATCACACATAAACAACTAACTGCCTGTATGTCGTCGTAACCATGGATACCTAAGGCCTTGCAATGCCCTGTACATGAGACAAGCGGCAGTGAATCAGGAGAATCTAATATATAAAGCTTAGTGTGTGTGTGTGTGTGTGTGTCCGCTAAAGGAATCCGCACCGTCGCATTTAAAATCACGAAATTTTGCACAGACACTCCATGTGACTCAGGGAATGTCATAGACTATGTTTGGGCGGGAAAATTTAACCCCGTGCTTTCCAGTTACTCTACAAAAATCCTGCAGCCATTAAACTGAATGGAGCTGGGAGCTATAGCTATTTATAAATAGCAACTGTCAGTGGTTGCTATAGGAACAAAATAAACTGTTAGTATAAGATAGGATAGACGGATAGAGAGAGACAGAAAAAGACAGACAGACATAGAGAGACAGCCCGGGCAAAGAGACAGCCCGGGCAAAGAGACAGCCCGGGCAAAGAGACAGCCCGGGCAAAGAGACAGCCCGGGCAAAGAGACAGCCCGGGCAAAGAGACAGCCCGGGCAAAGAGACAGCCCGGGCAAAGAGACAGCCCGGGCAAAGAGACAAACAGATACAGAGATTGAGACAGACTGATGCAAATTCAGAGAGATAGAAACAGACAGCCAAGGAAAGAGACAGACAGCGAGACACACAGACAGAGACTGGGAGAGAGACAGAGAGACAGTTACTATCCCGGGCAACGCCGGGTACTACAGCTAGTTATACTATATTTCTAATTGGAGGTATTTTGCTATTATTTCACGTACTACATATTGGGATAGGATCTTGGAGATGGTAATAACCCTTTTAAGCACATTTTATTTTTTTTTATATATTTTTTTCACATTTTAAGTTTTATCTGGTAATTCAAGTTACTTAATGTTGTACTTAAATTTTAAATTGAGTACCCTGGATAAAATAAAATGTTTTATACGTTATGGGAGAAAAATGTATTTCTATTATTACTGTTTTATGATTTTTCCTTGTGCTATTGCGCTAGAGTTTCTAATTAATTTGTTATTTTTATTGTTACTGTTATTTATATCCTTACAAAACTGTCCAATCTATTTTCGGATTGGCATGTTAAATAAAACTTGTCTGAATGATTTATCCTTATTTGGCTACTTATTTGCAGCAATGTTTTTTTGTATATTGCTTAAAGTGTGAAAGAGTATGGCATTTGTTGAATAAGGCTGCTTAAAGTTTAGAAAAATATGAATTAATACACTTTCATTCTTCTTTGTAGCCCTCCAAAACCAAAGAATGTGGAATTGCCAATTAAGTCTAAGGTTGTTGATAATGTGGAAGAAGGTACCATTGAAGCAATAATCCCGAAAGGAAACATTGCAAGTAAAGTTTCCTTATTTGAGAGTAAAAGAACAAGCCACAAGCAAATTGATTTCTATGCTACAAAGAACATTTCCCAAAAGAAATATGTTGAACGAACCAAACTTAACTTTGGGAAACAGGTAAAGGGGGCTGTGTTAAAAGAAAATAGCTCATTGGTTAAACAAGCCAGCAATTTAGTTGGGAAAAGGGCTGAAAATGGACATCATGAAATAAAGGCAGACAAAAAGAAAGAAGGCACTGTTGTAACTCCACCAAGCCAGTTGCAGATGGAACACAGCAGAAATGAATTAGCAATATCAGATAAGTTTTCAAGACAAAATATTTTGCCTTCAGAGAAGAATGAAAAACACAAGGAACCTCCTACTGAACAAACCAGTAATGCTGATACTTTAGGTGAGAGTATTGGTACACAGACCAATGGTTCAATGTTTGATGAAAATACCAAGGACACTTTAACACAGTCATCTGAGAATACTTCAAATTATTTAGTTGCCGTTTCAGTTGATTCTGACAGTGGTGCTGTTTCATCCAAACATAATCCAGCTATGGGTAATAAACATGGCTCTATAAAAGAACCATCTGATGCTGAAATTTCAAAACAAGATAACAATGAGGGTCTAACTAAAGAGTCTACAACACTATATTCAGATGCTGAACGTTCATCTTTACATTCAACAATATCATCCAGTACAGATCAGTTACAGTTAAGTGACAGTAAAGAAATGACTGAAGTTGAAAGGGAAGATCAAACACCAACTTCTAAGAGAAAAGACACTGGCAAGTCACCTGAAACAGAAATGGAAACTGAGAAAATCCAGAGCAAAGAAGTTTTAATTGGAGATGCCAAAGGAGATCTTAAAAGCGAAAAAACATATATAAAAGCAAGCCATGAGGGAGATTTATTAAAAAATGTAGACACAACCGAAGTGGATAGAGAAGCTAAAGCATCAACCTCTGAGAAAAAAGACTCTGCACAGTTACCAAAAGCAATAATTGACACAGAAAAAAATCATCCCAAAGAAGGTTTAAATGGGAATACCAAATGTGTTCCACACGAAAATACAGATTCAGAGGGAAGCCATGAGGTAGACTTATTAAGAAGTAAAGAAATAACTCACGTTGAAACTGAAGCTCAAACCCTGACCGCTAAAAGTAAAGGCACTGTCAAATCGCCTAAAGCAAGAATGGGCACAGAAAACATTGATCCCAAAGCCGTTTTAAATTCCTATACAACAAATGATGTTCAAAAGGAAAATCTAGATTCAGAAGGAAGCCAAGAGGTAGGTTTGTTACCAAGTAGTAAAGTAATAACTGAAGCTCAAACACCAACCTCTGATGGTAAAGACACAGAACAGTCACTTAAAAAAACAATGGTCACAGAGAAAATTCAGCCCAAAGAGGTTCGAAAAGATATTCCAAAGAAAAATAAAGATTCAGAGGCAGACCACGAGGTTGACAGTAATTCAGTAAAAATGGAAATTACAAATGGTACATCTAAACAATCACAAGAAACCGAGAAGATGCAATCCAATCAAGAAGGAGTTGAGGAAAAATGTTCATTACATGGAAATTCAGACATGGCTTACCATGAAAAGGAAAGCGGAGCAACTGCTGAGCCATCTCTTTTAAATGCAGTTATTCTGGCAGGACAGGAAAAAATTCTCTCTGATCAGAAAAATGATCTACAAAGTCTTACAGTAGATACTATTGAAGCCAGTGATGACGCACAGTCAGAAGGTTCATATACTAAGAATTTTTCACCACAAATAGAAGATGGTGTACTGCAGTTCTCACCAAGTTCCCAGCTCGAATCTGGTGACTTCCCTGTTGTCAAAAATTTCTCACCACAGAACGAGCTTCCAACTGGGTCCAACAAAGATAAAAGTGAGACAACCTTTTTTCATGATGAGAATAGTTTATCAAAACCGAACACCCAAATCTTGCCTGACCTTGCAAAGGGTATTGCTTCCTTTTCAGAAACTGCAAATGATGGATCTATACATGAAATTAATGAGCATCAAAGGGATTTCAATAGCACACTTGGTAGTTCAGGTACAGAGAATGAATTAATGTTACAAAATATTGTTGAGGGTGTAGAAAAAATATGTGAGAAGCATATGAACACTAAAGCTCAGCAAATAAATGTATTAAATACAGATGATATAGAAGACCCTGCAATCTCTATTGAAGTCTTTAACAAGTGTACGCCTAACGGGAATAGGGTTGATTCTGACATTCCAGACCCTAGGGTACCTGAGAATGGATACCATTTTGACTCCCATGCCATTACCTATACAAATGGAAGCCTTCATCATAGAGTGACTCAAAAAGAAAGTTTCACAAATGAGCAATGTAGCCCTGAAACGAGTTTTAATGACTCGGTGGCAAGTGAGGAATATACTTTAGATTCTTCTTCTGACATGGAAAAATTTGCTGAAACCATTCGAAAGCTAGAAAGCCCCATTACGTTGCCTCAAAAGAGAAAAAAACCCAGAGCTCCTAAATCGCCAGGTCCATATTGCGGTTTGCCCCCTATCCGTGAGGATTACTTGGAAAAGATCCTGGATAACGAGGCATTCTCCTTCGGCTTAGGAAAGAAAGATAGAGCAAAGGACCTTGCACCAATGGCACTATTTAAGATGCAAAGCAAAGAAACTGCAGAGAAATTAAAGCCAAAGCGGGCATCTGCTGAACAAAGCATGCTTTTGAAATCTCTAAAATCAAAAAGAGAACCACTTTTTGTACCACAGGAAACATGTGACAAGGAAAATGCAGATGTGACTGATTTAGCTGTGAAGAGATCTCGAATAGAATCAATTTATTCAGGCTTCAAGTCACCCTTTGCAGCAAGGTCTGAAGAGAACGTGTTCTCGCCTTCTGTAACCACTGTCAGCACAATAACTACCTCCTTTGACACACCCCGGAAGGAGTTTACTCCCTCAGGCAAAACCTGTGATCTTAAAACTACAGACTCTGTAACGACAGCTCATACATCGGTTAACGAAGGCAAAGGTGCTTTCACACAGCCGTCTTCAGAATTCTTGCAGAGTGACTCTGCAGAGAAGTCAGTATCCATACCCGTGCACAGCATGGACAGCAACCAGGAAGGCAATATCCAAGCAAATGGTGACTTATCACGTAAACTGCCTGATTCCAATGGCCACTTAGGTGTAAATCATTCCACACCTGAAGGGAACAAGACAGCGCCCCCATTTGACAGCATTTCGGCACTTGACAAACCTGATTCCTCAGAGATATTTTATTTTAAGGGCCAAGAGCAAAGCATTCCCGGTAGCTCAGAGGTGAGTGCTGTTTGCTTATTGCATTGCTGTAGCAGCTGCCATGTTCATGCTTTCTGTCTAATGCACATATGTTCATATATATGTATAATTGGCAATATAGGCAATGCTATTGGCTAAAAAGTGAAATTATTATTTTTTTTTTTTTGCGACAGACTAGCCACTTAGGGTTTCAGAACAATCATAGCAATGGTGTCACATAAGATTAAATGAAACCACGTTGTTTCTATTTAATATTATTTCTAATATCTGTATATGTTCACAGACGGAAATACATAATTGGAATGCTGCATAAGTAAATTTAATCCTTTCGCTCATTTATTATGTCTCCGACTTTGTCCTAACTTTTTGTCCTTGCAAGTGCAGTATTCAGATATTTGGTTGGTGGCTAGGTGGGGTTAATTGATGAATAGCATTAACTTTGCTACAGGTACACACATGCTACATGTAGATTATAGACAACAATAGAATATTCATATATGAAATTTCCACAAACCTAGGGAAACTGCACAGACCACATTTAGATCTGTCTAATGGACTTTCACCAATGCACAGCAGGAAGTCTAACACATAATAGTTGACACACCAGCTTTTTTTTTTTACTTTATTGTAGTTCATTAACTACTTCTTTTATGTCGCATGGGGAAGTCTTCATTACACTTTTACCTATGTGACAAAGTGTGCATTGCACTGCATTTATTGCACTATATTTAGGCACACCCATTTATACATAAAGGAATAAGTCAGTTACTACAGATATTTTCATATAACAAAACTGGATCAAATACCATTCTGGAATGAAATTGATATTCAGATTTTATTAGAGTTACTATACAGGAAAAGCATAAACTGCGATATGTCACTAAAGCTCTGTTCACATGTGCACTGTGGCTTCCATTCTAAACGGATACCCTGACACCAGTGACTTATATATCCCATTACATGTAGTCCTGCTATTCCTGTCTATATTGGACTACCTGACAGAGTTTTATAATGTAAGCTCTCCCATACCTGAGTGAACATGGCCTTAACAGTTCATTGAATCAGAAAGTCATTTGAGGAGAAAAATAGAATTTGTCGAAAGTTTGCATGTGGTAAAATTTCCAACCACATATGGTGGAAACAGCTGCTCATAAAACGATTGTCTAAGATATTTAATTTTTTTTTTTTGTAGGGTTGAAAATAAACTCTGCTACACTTAGCTTCCCCAGCTCGAGCACTGCCTCTCTGCTGCAGCTCCCAGTGATTGTTTATAGGCTGCAGTTCTTTGTGCACCTAACTACTTCACCTAATCCTTGGGCTTAGTGGCTATTCTGATGTAGATGGCATGAGTACTATTTAGCGGTTATGTGTGCTGTAGTCTTAAGACCGCTTTACACGCTACGATTTATCTGACGATATGTTGTTGGGGTCACGATTTTTGTGACGCACTTCCATCGTCGTTAGCGACGTCGTTGCGTGTGACACCTACGAGCGACTTCGAACGATTGCAAAAATAGCGAAAATTGTTCATCATTGACACGTCGTTCATTTTCAAAATATTGTTCGTCGTTTCGAATGCAGCAGACATATTGCTACGTTTGACATCCTGCCAACGACGAACAACATCGTTAGTGCATCCGTCATCAGCGACGCAGGCGTGTCGTTATGAGCAATACTCCATGCCTCCTCTGCTCTGATTGGTGGTACCAACTGCATTCTGATTTGGCAGGCATGGTTGATAAGGCGGACACAAATCTTAGGAGATTCTGACAGTATGGAAGTTGGGGCGTGTAGAGGGCGAGGCAATCACACGCCAGGGTGTATGCTATGGACAATTATGCGCCTCTGTCGTTGCCGGAATCGTTGGAAGGAATGCTGTGTGACTGTGTGCACACAACCGCCTTGGTCAAACAATATATCGCTGAACGATGTAGAGTTGTTTGTGAGATGGGTATGTGTGACCGCTACAAAACGACCTATGAGCGATCTCTGCAAATCGTAGCAACGATCTGGGCGTGTCACATCGCTAACGAGATCGCTAGCGATATCGTGTGTAAAGTGGTTTTTAGCCTCAACTCTGCAGCCTGAAAACTATCACTGGGAGCGTCAGCAGTGAGGCAGTGCTGAAGTAGGGGAAGTTGAATATAGTGAAGTTAGATATTTTCAAAATTTTCAACCCTATTACTTCGGACAATCCCTGCAAAATCTGTCACTTGGTAGTATACTTTCATGTGAACAGTAATGTTAAAGAGGTACTTCGGGGAAATAAAAGATTCTTTTACTGGCCATGCCCTCAAACTATAAAGATGAAATTCATAGTGCTGTTCCTGTACTTGTGTAACGCTGAAGCTGCTCCTTAGTGCTTCCTCTCCTCTCTGGTACATTACATCACACATCCGGGTGCTTCCCCTGCTCCTAGTAACGGCCCTCTGATAATCTCTGCTTCTGTTCAAGAGCAGGGGGCTCCTGTTTTCAGACTGCAGAGAAGCAGATATTATCTAGGCTGTTACTAGGAGCAGGGGAAGCACCCGGATGTGTGATGTAATGTCCCAGGAGGGAGAGGGAACTGCTCCAGTGTTAGGCCAGGGTCAGACGAATAGCGTTTGATGCGAGAGCATCGGAAGTGATACACTAATGACACTTGGCTGATAACAGAGAGTAGTAGAGAATGGGTTTCACAGCAGCGCCAAAGACTACTGGATTCTTCTCAGATTAATGTTTCTTTTATTTCATAACAGGTCAAGTCTACGCGTTTCAGGAGAACACAGCTCCCTTCTTCAGGACAAACCAGCAAAGAATCATCAAATTGGTTTGTCCTGAAGAAGGGAGCTGTGTTCTCCTGAAATGCGTAGACTTGACCTGTTATGAAATAAAAGAAACATTAATCTGAGAAGAATCCAGTAGTCTTTGGCGCGGCTGTGAAACCCATTCTCTACTACTCTCTGTTATCTGCCTCATGGGGACCGCTGCCGGGACTTGGTGTTACATGCTGCTATAGGTGTTGTGACTGTCACAACCCGAATTGGTGAGTAGGATTATTCTTTGCTTCACCCTATATATATTGGGGTAAGACCCTATTGCACTTTCTTTTTCCACAGTTTTCACTCAATGACACTTGGCTGAAACTCCTGCGAGCGTGAACAGTATCCATGTTATTGTGATCTGATTCTTTCGCATGCGAGAGAATCTGAGCACAGGTAAGGAGGAGGAGAGATTAATCTCTCCATCTTCTCTACTGCCCGTCTTTACATATATCGCACTGCACTTGGATGACGTCAGTGCAGTCCAATGTTTCACATGCACCTATAGACATATGGATACGCGTGAGCCAAGATAAGCTGCCAATTGCAGCATACTGCAATTATTCTCTCATGCAGATATGGCAGAAGAAAAATCACAGATCTGCTCTGCCTCATTGACTAAAGGGGGCTTTACACGCTACGATATCAGTGCTGATTTCGCTAGCGTGCGTACCCACCCCCATAGTTTGTGCGATACTGGCATATCGCTGCCCGTCGCACACAAAATCACGCACCCCCGTCACACGGCTTACCTGCCCTACAACGTCGATCTGGCCGGCGTTACGCCTCCTTTCTAAGGGGGTGGGTTGTGCGGCATCACACGGCAGACGTCCAATAGAAGCAGAGGGGCGGAGATGAGCGGGACGTAAACATCCCACCCACCTCCTTCCTTCCATATAGCCAGTGGAGGCAGGTAAGGAGAAGTTCATCGTTCCTGCGGTGTCACACATAGCGATGTGTGCTGCCGCAGGAACGAGGAACAACATCGCTAATGAGCGTTAAACGATTTTTGGTTTTAGGACGACCTCTCCGCGGCAAACTATTTTGGCCGCTTTTGCGATCGTTTTAGGTCACACAAAAGGGTCACACACTACGATATCGTTAATGATGGCGGATGTGCGTCACTAACGGCGTGACCACGACGATAAAACATTAACGATATCGTAGCGTGTCAAGCCCCCTTTAGATTGGTGACAGTGCAATATGAGATTTTCTCACTTTGCACTTATCCGATTCATATGATCGTGTGAGTGAGGCCTTACACTGAATTACAGGAACAGCACGATGGATCTCGTCTTTATCGTTTGATGGCATGACCAGAAAAGCATTTTTTATCTCCCTGAAGTACCTCTTTAACAGGTAGTTAGGAAAAACTTTCTTTTTTCAGCCTCTGAAGGTCCCCAAATTTCTGGCATGTTTTAACCTCCATTTATATATTTTTTTTCCATTAACCTTACAACCCACCTAACATTTTTCTTACTATAATGTTAAATATGTCAGCACTTCTGTTCGGACTTGTAGAGAATGTAGGCATCGCCACGCGATACAGACGTGAAATATCCTAAGGAACTTTTCTGAACCCACTAAATAGTTTTTCTTAAACCAGGTTTAAGTGATTCATCTTTACTATTTATCCCATTATATAGTTAGCAATATTGAATATTACGTGCAAAAGAAATAAACAATATCCTCTTTTCTGCGGAAGATCACTTACAGATTGCTGTTGCTTCAATAGTTCATTAGCCTATTTTATCTGGCCAGTGAATCAAGTAAAAAAAAACATTTTTTTTTTATATAATTTGGGATTTTTCTGCCTATGAGAGAAATATGTTACAACAACTATGTCCTTTTTTAAAAAATAAAAAAACAAACAAAATATACATTAAGAAGTTTTCTTGAACTTGAAAAGCAACATTGTTATTTTTCAGTCTTCTAGCTAAATTGACCCCACATCCCACGTGCTTGGCATAAAGTATAAGCACAAGCAAACTGCAGTGCCAGCTACTTTTTTATTCAATGTATCAAAGTGCCATATTTTATACACATTTCTATGCAAAGGTGTATTTGTCCAAATATACAGTATGAGTAGCACGTGGCAAAGGGGAGAATGACCTCTGCAGGCAGGGAGATGTAACTGCATGTAACCTGTATAAAATGCAAACTACCGGAATAATTTCCTAAAGAAGCTTTGGGATGTGTACGTAAATATGTGTATCTCACTTTCAGATATAATATAAAATTAATTCTTTAAAATGTGTTTTGCATTTTAGGCACTACCCTTGAAAAGTTCAGAGAAAGTTAACCCTAGACCAGGAAAGGTATTGTGAATACTTTCACATGCTATCTCTGCAAGTTTGTTTCTTTAAATGATTACACAAATGATCAATTTCTGTTTTATCATCTCACAGGTAGTCATTCTGACTGAGCCGGAATATGGAGAGGCTGTGTTTGAAATCTTTTCTGATGTCAATGATTGTACTTCTTGGGAGCTTTCTCCTACTGTTTTTATTAAAACCGTTAGAGGATGGTAAGAAATTAAACCTTCATAATCACTCATTGAATGTCAGTCATGTATTTTAGATCACAAACACCTCAAGATACATCAAACTATATACCTTATCAATACTATTTAATTAGGCAGACTAGAGCAGTGGACAAATTACTATATCTAGGTAGAATCCTGATTAGAACTACCAAGTAATGAGGTTGACATAAAACTTTAGATATCTGTTAGAGGCTATTCCTCCAAGCCCCACGAACTCCATAAACACACACCTCTATTGGCAGCATATCTTCTGTGATTGTAATGGATCAGGCATGTTGAAATAAAGCATGACCAACCCAATGCTTATTTGCATGACATTTGCTGTCAGGCTATGGTCATCAAACATTTATACATATTACATTTTTGGGTGATCGCCCTACAAATTGGTGGATTTGGCTGACATTCATAGAATATATGTGCACCTTAAATTACAATGTTATAAACAGTCTCCAAAAGGCAGCAATATGACAGCACTCCCCAGTCGGTAAAATCTAAACTCTTTATTCCATGTAGTTTAAATACAGTGTGGAGACCATTGATACACCTTAACAAGAGCTGTTTTGCCCCAGTCAGACACGGTTTACAGCCAATAGGTGAATCTGCTGTTGTTTGTGTGTATGTACTCCATGTAGTGATTAAGCAATATGGAATAAATCATTTATATTGTACAGAGTGGCGAGTGCTTCCATATTTTATCCTTACAGAAAGCTTTTGTTAATGGAACTGTTTTCTTATTTAGTTGAACACCACCAAATGTCTGTAGTCTGAACAATGGTGTATAAGGTGTGCCAGTGTTTATTTGAATAGACTTTATTAAAGGGGTTGTCCACTACTTGCACATCCCTTCTCAATCCCTATGTTTGCCCTTGGTAAAATAATAACTCTTTATACTCACCTCTGGTGTCGGCGCTTTTCCAGCAGTGACAGCACTGGCTCTCCTGGTGATTGTGTAATTTTATGTCATGCAATACCTGCGGCCAGTCAGCGCTGGCTTCACACTTCCCACCTTCGGACAAATCTCATACACCCGGAGGAAGCCAGAACTTCTGCTCTCAATTCTTCCGGATGTATATGAAGTGGATGCTGATTGACCGCAATCATCACATGACACATCGTAAAGTGATCCTCAGGAGAGCCAGTGCCGATACCGGAGGTGAATATAACAATCCTTGTTTTATGGAATCAAATTTAAGGATTGAGATCTGGCTGTCTGATTAGTGGGAATTAAGTGGCATTGGTTACCTCATACATATTAGACAAGATATGCTACAAACTTTTTTGCTCAAGAAAAATATAATATGCAGTAATGAAAAAAAAAGTTTCCATTTTTATATGGGTTTCAAACTGTAATACCTTGTGACCATGTTCAGGAGCAAAAGGACAATACAAACTGATGTATACTAAACAAAAACATAAACAACACTTTTGTTTTTGCGCCCATTTTTCATGAGCTGAACTAAAACTTCTAAGATTTTTCCATGTACACAAAAGGCTTTTTTTCTCTGAAATATTTTTCACAAATTTGTCTAAATCCGTGTTAGTGAGCACTTCTCCTTTGCTGAAATAATCCATCCACCTCACAGGTGTGGCATATCAAGATGCTGATTAGACAGCATGATTATTGCACAGGCGTTCCTTAGGCTATGTGCCCACGGGGACAGTGTCCTGCGGTTATATCCGCAAGACATTCCGCAGGTGCTCCCAGAAATCCGCAACAGAACTTTCTCTGTTTCAATGCTGCGGATATACAGCGGAATGTCGTCCGGATATGGTGCGGACATTCTGCATTGAGGATACAGTACCATGGCTTCGGCACTGCATCCTCAATGCAGAACAAGTGCTGCAGTGATCGGGGTGCTCATATTTACCTCCATCATGCAGCACCTCGCTTTCCAGCGGCCGGGTCACTGTCAGCGTCTGGTTTGGTGCACTGTGCTGGAGGTGGGTGGGCTTGAACTAGCTCTGGCTGTCACATGACCGGAGCTCGTGCAGGCCCCGCCCACCTCTTCCTTCCTGTACCTGGCTGGATCCACCACGCTGCTGTACACCGGACGGAGAAAGTGACTCGGGTCTCTATCAAGGCAGGTAAGTATATGGGACCCTGCGGAGAAATCCGCAACAATAATTGACATGCTGCAGATTTTTCCGCACGAAAATCCGCACGATTTCCGCTGCGGAAAAATCCGCAGCGTGGGCACAGCATTTCCCAAATGCCGTAGAAATGGCTGGGAAGTAGCTGAGCTGCAGATTTCTGGAAAATCCGCGGCAAAATCCGCGCATTTTCCGCAGCTTGGGCACATAGCCTTAGGCTGGCTATAATAAAAACCACTCTAAGGCTATGTGCGCACAGTGCGTTTTTCGCGGCGTTTTTGCGCGTTTTTCGGGTGTGTTTTTGGCCTCAAAACTGCATGACTTTGCTTCCCCAGCAAAGTCTATGAGTTTTCAATTTTGCTGTCAGCACACAACTGTTTTTTTAAGCTGCGTTTTTGAGCTTGAAAAAAAAATGGACATGTCAATTCTTTCCTGCGTTTTTCGCCCATGCAATGCATTGGAAAAACGCAGCAAAACGCAGCCAAAAACGCACCAAATCGCGGTAAAAACGCATGCGTTTTTTGACGCATTTTTTTGACGCTGGTGCGTTTTTGTGCGTTTTTATCGGACAAAAACGCACAAACGCAGCGTCAAAAAAACGCAGCGTGCGCACATAGCCTAAAATGTGCAGTTTTACTGTATTCGGGTGATCTTTGGGGGGATCGGGGAAGGGAGGGTTCAGAAAACCAGTCAGTATCTGGTGTGACCACATTTGTGTAACATCTCCTTCGTATAGAGTTGATCAGGTTGAGAACTGTGGAATATTAGTAATTTTATAGTGACCTTTTATTGTGGCCAGCCTAAGGCACACATGTGCAATAATCATGCTGCCTAATCAGCATCTTGATATGTCACACCAGTGAGATGGATGGATTATCATGTGAAAGTGCTCACATACATAGATTTTGACAAATTTGTGAAAAATATTTGAAAGAAAAACGTGTTTTGAGTTTATAAAAAAAAGTCTTCGATCTTTCTTTCAGTTCATGAAAATTGGGTAAAAGAAACAGAAGTGTTGTGTTTTTTTTATATTTTTTGTTTAATGTATAATATTGTCTTTTTGGGCATCATTGCCTTACAGCATTCTTACAGTGAAAATGATGCTTTTGTGTCAACAGCTTTCCTATAGTTAGTTTAGTTAGTTTAGTTTTTACTAAACTGTCTATATTTTTGTAACTTTTGTCCAATGGAATATTCATTCTATGAATTATTGTACTTAAAACAATTATGTATTTTTAGCTGGATACTTTATGAACTCCCTAATTATGAGGGACGGACCATCGCATTGGAGGAAGGTGACATAGAAGTCACTAACCCATGGGGAGTTGAATCCCAGGATGAAAATTCTCGATCTCCTGTCATAATTGGTTCATTAAGACATGTGGTAAAGGTAAATATTTTAAACTTTGCAACCAGTTTACTGTATCGGGGACAGATTGCCAAACTGCCCTTTTGTAAGGATACGTTTTGTCTTAAATGTTTCTTACAATTTATCAACAACTAGCTGTAGTACCCGGTGTTGCCCAGGATAGTAACAAAGTCTCTCACTCACTCACTCACTCACTCACACTCTTTCTCTCTCACTCACTCTTCTAATCTCTCTGTCTCTCGCTCACTTTCCTACTCTCCTTCTCACCACCAAAATCATGGTACCTGACACATAAGCCAGTTATACTAAGAATGTCCTTCGTTGCCTATAGCAACCAATCAGAGTTCATATTAATAACCTGTGGCAAAATAGAAGCAGAGCTGTGATTGGTTGCTATAGACCACCTGATAAATATCCAGGGTAAGGCTGGAGTCACACTAGCGTATGGCATCCGATACGAGAGCATCAGATACGATATGCTAATGACCCTCAACTCCCACTCTGCTATGAGCCGAGTGTCATTATACTATGATCCGATCTTGCGATCAGATCACAGCTGTGGAGGAGAGGGATTAACCTCTCCATCTCCTCCATTGTCAGCCTGTACGTATATCGCACTGCACTCAGATGTCATCCGAGTGCGGGCCATTGTTTCACTCGCACCCATAGACCTGTATGGGTGCGAGTGATGGGAGACCCGCAGACAATAGCATCATGCTGCGATTTTTTTTAATTTTTTTTTCCTTAGTCCGATTTAGTGCTGAGGAGAAACTCGCAGATCTGAGCTGCAGTATTGTCTTACATGGGATCGAGTGCAATGCGAAATTTTCTCACATTGCACTCTTGCAAGTCATACGCCAGTGTGACTCTAGCCCTACTGTCAAAACAGCCAATATGTTACCTCACACATCCGCTCACACAGCGGGGTTTTTTTTGCTAATAACTGTAAAGCGCAGGGTTAAAACTTCCCCTCAAAACATAGTCTGACGTTCCCAGAGTCAAATAAGGTGGTTGTGCCAAATTTTGTGATTGTAAATGCGATGTTGCGGATTCCTTTAGCGGAGAGAGACGCACGCACGCACGCACGCACGCACGCACGCACGCACACACACACACACACACACACACACACACACACACACACACTCATACATGCACTCCGCTTTATATATTAGATTTATGAAATGTCATTATCAGTCAACTTTTCTATAAAAATAATATACCAGAATTTGTAACCAGAACAATTAGTACATGTTCTCCAGCAGTAAATCCTTCCCAAACAGCATTTTCCCTTGTTTTATGTGCTGCCTTATACACTATTTGACTTCTATGTTTGTGAGGTTCATGGGCTGTGTACATTAATTACACCTTCTTAGAGTCTTGTTTCTATAAACCGCTCCTTAAATGTCAATAATGCTTTAACGAATGTTTATAAAGGGGTTAGATGTGAAGTCCTAACTGGTTTTAGGATCTAATTAATACGGCATCTCACAAATAATCGCTTACTAGATAGTTTCCACACTGAACATTACTTGTAAAATCGAGGTCCTTGTGGTCTACAAAGGAAGTTACAAAATGTGTTAATATTCCTCAGTTGTTACAGGCACCACAATTCAAATAGGTCCTCTGTATCTGGGTCCCTCCAGATCCATTTTCAGCTTGTGCTCAATAAAAGATAACCTGTTCTGTGTTGGCACATAATCAGTGTCGTGTGTGAAAAGTGCTGGCTGATTCACTCATTTCAGTAGCTCAGCCAGCCCCTTCTCGCTCACATTTCAGGCAAATCCTGAGAAGGGGGATGGCATAGTTATTGAAATGAGGCAGTCTGCCCCCCTCAATACACCGCGTTGATTATGTGCCAACAAAGGAAATATTATCCTTTCTTGCACACAAGCCAAAAGTGTAGCTTCCAAAAGTAAAGTGGATAACTTTGAATTGGGGCACATATGATAGTTGAATTTTTGAAGCATGAAAGCTACCATGTACATTATATGGCTGTCAGCCGAACGATGGTTCAGCTATTGATTTGGCTAGCAGCAATCTTGGCCAGCAGTCATATGCACAAGAGCCCTCTTTTGGCTGAGTGCTCCTGTGTTCTCCGAGAGAGCTGTAGCCATACATGGCTTATCTCTGAGCGACCATACGATTTAGCAGTCTGAAACTTCACATGCCAGATCAATATTTCCCCCAACAACCAATTGAAAGCTCTAATACATTAGTCTTGTGTATGAGGTGTTTAAAGACTGTGATATTAGCAATGCCATGCACAAACCTGGTCACTACTCTGATTACACACTATGACGATAATGGAAATGGCATTGTGCCTGACAAAAGTTTCCAGAGCTTTTTCTATTTAAAATATGTTCAAACTGGTACCTGTTTATATTTCTTTGGTAACGAACAAAGAACATCATGGCATTACAATGAAACTTAACCCCTTTAAGAGGTCTTTGTTTTGTTTGGAAATATAACCCACTTCTGAAACAAAACAGCTTGCCAATAATGGATAGTTGTGCGTGAAGGGGGAGCTGGGGGAAATACCAGGTCTGACTACTATATATTTTATTTGTAGCAACCAATGAAGGGACATTTTGGGAAACATGCTGGGCACTTTTTCTACTGGAGAGATGCCCCTATAAAAATGGCTGCCTTTCAGAAAATGTAGGCTTTACGCTGTAGTAATTATTAAGAAAGAAGTCTGGTATTAATTGCGGATCCAAAACATTTACCATGTTCATTATATGGTAAAAGTGACATAGTAGTATAATGCCTCAAGCCAGTAGGAGTTCTTAAATACCATCAATGTATAGTTTTTACTTTTATCTAAGTGGTGAAAAAAAATGTATTAGTTTTTGGAAAAAAAAAAGAATTGCGCTTTTGTTGCCATTTTCTGAGACCCATAGCATTCTCATTTTTCGGGATCTGGGGCTCAGTGACTTATTTTTTTACATCTTTGTGTCTGGCGTGTTTAATTATACCATTTTTACGTAGATGCGATGTTTTGGTAATTGTTATTGCATTTTAATACAATTATACGGCAACCAAAAAACCTGTAATTTTGGCGTTTGGAATTTTTTTTCACTACACCCTTTACTGATCAGATTAATTAATTTTATATTTTCATAGATCAGGCATTTCTGAAAGCGGCAATACCAAATGTGTATGTTGTGTGTTTTGTGTTTGTGTTTTGTTGTGTTGTTTTTTTTTTTTTATTTTTAATTGATTTCACTAGTCCCCTTAGGGGACTTTATTCCTGCAAAGTACGGTCACTTCTGCTCATCAGAGTGATGCTTAGGCATCGCTCTGATCCGCAGAAATGCTGTGCTCCTGTTAGTGCGGCGCTCTGCCAGCATTCACAGGAAGTGGAGTCATGTCAGCAACAAGGGTAGTCTTCTCACCCCGTGATGTTATGGCAACTCATTGGCACCCTGTGATTGTGGCAGGAAACAGCGCGATCCCTGCCAGAAGGCTTTAGATCGCACTGTCAGATTTTGACAGCGTGATCGAAGGAGAGAACAGGTGCAGATGGATCTCCGATCCACCCTCTCCTGTTAGCTGGACATATCTGCTGATCAGATCAGCAAATGCGTGCGAGGCTGAATGCGGGCTCGTTATAACGAGAGGGAGCCTTACCTAGGGCGTATCTATATGTCCTACATCGTGAAGAAGTTCAAATGCTTTTTTTTTTTTTTTTTAAACAAACTTCTGATTTCTGGTTTCACCACTTAGCAAATATGTATAGTTTTACTTTTATCTATCTATAAACTTGTACTGAATTCGGGAATCATAACCCCAGTTCAGTTTTACCATATAGTGAACATGGTAAATAAAAAAAAAAAAGTTGTAATTAAAGTTTTTTTGCAATTTCACTACACTTGGAATATTTTCCCCATTTTCCAATACAATATGGTGGCAGAATGAATGGTGTAATTCAAAAGTAAAACTAGCCCCGCAAAAACAAAACAAGCACTCTATATGGCTATATTGATAAAAAATAAATAAGTTCTGGCTCTTAGAAGAAGGGGAGGAAATAACGAAAGCGCAAAAACGAAAATCGCCAGGTGGTAAAGGGGTTAAAGGATTTAGAGAATATGCCTCAGAAATTTGATACCACAATGACTCGACCATTATAATTTACAGAAAAACAGAATATGTATAATTACCTTATTTAGGCTATGTTTAGGGGTTTTAAAGCGTGACAGTCATGTACGAAATGAATATATGACTCCTTACTTCAAGAATACTATCCTGTATACTTTAAGGAATGCATGCAGAAGGAATGTTATCATCCGTATTGTGGTAACTTGTAAAACGCAGATTTGAATTTTCATTTCAGGATTATCGTGTTTGCAGAATTGATCTGTTCACGGATCCGGATGGTCTTGGCGTTATGACTTCCTATTATGATGACTCAGAAGAGGTGCAGGTGTATGGGAGGCTGCAGAGAACATGTTCTGTGAAAGTGCATTGTGGAGTGTAAGGAATTAAATTCATTTTATGTTACTTAGGGGACGAGGTCTTAGAGTAAACTAAACTTTCTTCTTGATTATTCATATTTAGCTGGGTCCAGATCTGTAGGCAATAAAAGTATTTGCTAAATATGAAAAATCCAAAATAAAGACTTAGTTTCTCTTTAGTGATTTCACATTGATTTTTTTTTTCCTTAGGAATATCCATGTATGTCCAATCTTATTGTCCAGAAACTGGGAATACATATTACTGCATTCAGGATAGGCCATTAATAGCTATGACTGGATAAAATAATAGGCTCACTTTAACTTAAATAATATGTAGGACGTTTAATTGCGTGTATAAATCATAACAGACATCAAAGGGGTTCGTCACTTTCTCTTGTTTAATATAGTTTTCCTCACAAAATGACTAGCAGATAGTTTCTGATGGAGGAGCAGTAGACCAGATCAGTCCATCATCCTCATCCTCCTCTGATTGATTGAAAAGCAGCTTTTTCATATCAGGTGTTCTGTTTGGAGGAGGCTAATGGTTCAATCACATGCTCATCCACCAGCAACTTTTATTATGCACTGGTCAGTTTGTTACGATAAGCTGCTCTTACAAGAGAAAGAGGAAAAGCCCTTTTAAATACGTAATTAAAGGGATTATCTTGGACTTTAAAAACCATTTTTTTACAGAAACATTACCAATTAGTATTGTCATTTTGAAGATCAAAATTAAGCATCAAAAATATAAAAAAAAGTACTATATATACACTGCTAAAAGTACTACTGTATATACACCTTCTAGGCTTCCTTGCTTCACTTGCTATGCCCAAATGCAGGGCCTGCTGTGCACCTGTTTTAAGCTACAACTACAGAACAGCTGTTCCTATGTACACAAAGCTCTCTCAAATTGCATATATCCTGGTGCAATTAAGTATAAATGTAGGTGAATGCTATTATCGAACACTCCTTTTTAGCAAATACGAGGGTAATTTGAGTTGCCTATATTTTCTTATTTCCTTATGTTTAGGTTCATTTATCATTAGCAGCACTGTTATCTAAATTCCAGTCCCCTGTAAAGTTCAGAGCTAGAAATCAATCATCTATTTTCTTATTTTTTTAATTTTCACCTCAATCTTCCATGAATCCAAAGAAAATAATCTCCCCTCCAACAAAGTGGAATACTTTTTTCATTTTGCTAGTGTTTCTTTCACTTGTCACATCACAAAATACAACAACAGTGAATGAAATCCTCAAATAAATTATTTGTATGTCAAAGCATTAGTCTTATGTGGGGATAACAGTGTTCAGTAGACAGGATGTGAAGCTGTAAGTCAACCTGTGGTGTATCAACACCTAAAATACATAAGTAAGTATTGGACAATGCACTTTTACAACACAACATGTGTAACTGAAAAAATACATTGCAAATAGTAGAGAAGTTTTAAATCACCCGCTTCTCAGAGCCTTAGACATCCGATTTTCATGTACTTGTGCTGTAAGTGAGGCCTAATTCTAAGGGCGGCTTTGCACACTACGACATCGCAGGTGCGATGTCGGTGGGGTCAAATCGAAAGTGACGAACATCCGGCTTCACTTGCGATGTCGTAGTGTGTAAAACCTTTTTGATACGATGAACGAGCGCAAAAGCGTTATCGTATCATCAGTGTAGTCTCTGACATTTCCATAATGCCGGTGCAGCGACAGGTACGATGTTGTTCCTGCGGCAGCACACATCGTTGTGTGTAAAGCCGCAGGAGCAAGGAACATCTCCTACCTGCGTCCCGGCTGCTATGAGAAGGAAGGAGGTGGGCGGGATGTTTACATCCTGCTCATCTCCGCCCCTCCGTTGCTATTGGCCGCCTGCCGTGTGACGCCGCACGGCCCGCCCCCTTAGGAAGGAGTTGGGTCGCCGGCCAGATCGACGTCGCAGAACAGGTGAGTGCGTGTGAAGCTGGCGTAGCGATACTGTTCGCTACGCCAGCAAACACAAGATATCGCACGTACGACGGGGGCGGGGACTATCGCACTCGACATCGCAGCATCGGCATGCGATGTCGTAATGTGCAAAGCCCACCTTAGTGTTTTTCACGGATAAAAGACGCTTCAATTATTTATAGAGCTGTTCATATGTGTGTCCCCCCCCCCTTCCCCCCCAAAAAATAAATAAACAAATATAGTCGTCTCAATGATTTAATCTGAGTACTGGTCAAAATTATCCATACACATCTGTTGGTCCGTAAAAATTTGAGTGATGTCTGTTTTTAACATAATAGTGGGTAGAGACGCTTTGCAAGTTTTTATTTAATTTTTTTTTTTTGCATGTAAGAAAGTCACTGAACAAAGAAAGCTAGAGATGCGGCAGAAACACTCGCTCCTGTGATAACACAGGCAGGGAAATGTCTTACCTGAAAAAGCATAAGATGTTAGCCCCTACTCTCTTAGGCTATGTCCGCACGTTGCTTTTTACCTGCTTTTTAGCTGCCTTTTCAACTGCAGCGTTTAATGCCAAAATGGTTGTGTTCTGCTTTTCAAGCAAAGTCTATGGTAATTTGGGTTTCTTGTCCACACTATGCAGTTCAAACTGCAGCCTTTTTGTTGCAGAACTTTGGTCAAAAACTCAGCTTTGCAGTGCAAAACCCAAATGGCAAAAACAATTGACATGTGAATTGTTTTTGCCATTTGGGTTTTGCACTGCAAAGCTGAGTTTTTACCAAAGTTCTGCAACAAAAAGGCTGCAGTTTGAACTGCAAAAAGCAGCAAAAAAGCAGGTAAAAAGCAGGTAAAAAGCAACGTGCGGACATAGCCTTATAAGTGAGATATGCTTCCAGGAGCTGGGGTATGTGCCAGCCATGAAATGGAGCATCTCTGCATGGTCAGACACAGGGGAAAAAAAACAGTACATACCACGGTCACCTTTTATAGGATTATCTCAGGACAGCAACATTTATTAACCCACACAAATGTGGAATTTTATTATTTTTCCAAGATCTAATGATTTAATATGTACTCTGTTCATGATAAAGAGCACCTATTAAATAAGATTCCACCATGCACCACTAGTTGCAGCCTACTACATGTAGGTAGGTTTATACATTTCCGTTGAGCTTGATGAATCTGTCCTCAGTAAGTGCCCTCTCTTGGTGCCCATAACAGCCAGTTGTTTATTACATACCCCATATTTCTGTAAGAGAAGCAGGTCATTCGTAGGAGGTAGTTTGAACAGGAAAAGGCGCCTTTTTGAAAATTTTGTATGAAAACCAATAGAACACTTTGAGCATAAAATCAGGATAGTATGAGAAATTGGTCCCTCGCTTGATGCTTGTTGCAAAAAAATAGCTATAATATTTTACCAGTATGACCTATAGATGTAGGAGTTGTTTACAATGTGAACAATTACAAGAACGTTGCTGGGTGAGATTTTTGTGCTAAATTTAAGATTATTTTAATATGTGAAATATGTTTGCCTCGCATGCACACATCACGCAGTGTATGGTATTCCACATGGCTTTGAAGTTTGGGTGTGTATGCACACGTTTCCAAGTGTGAATACATTTTATGTAGTGCTGTCTCCTGAGTTAAATTGTCCTTTCACTTACTTGGTCCTCTCTTGCCAAGAAAAACATGGTTCTAAACAGGGATTTTTCACACAATATTTTTCAGCACCAGTGCTAATTGATACATGTTTTTTCACATTTGAGAAATAAATCTGAGTTTCATCAGTGTTTTTGATCAGAGATTCATTCACGTTTCAGCAGTGTCATCACTTTGGTCCAAATCAATTTTTATCAAATGAGAGAAAAAGTTTCTCCAGCTTCTATCAACCAGTCCGTGAAAAAACGGACAGCACAATGGCATCAGAGTGCCGTCTAAGTTTTTTCAATGACCCATATAATTGCATTGGCAATTTTGATTTGAATCAATATCAAATGTATCTCTGTCTGTCCCTGATGAAGCCTAGTGGCGATACGCGTGGGGCGTATCCCGGGGTCTCCATGAAGTGAGGTTGCTTTATCCAGCTGGGTCCACCATTGGTCTGTAAAAAAACTGACTAGGGTCGCTTTATCAGCTCTCTCCCATACTGGGAATATGTATTGATTCTCTATTTTAGGGATTATATTATGGTCTGATATATCGGATGCTTTGGTGACCCTAACCTCACTAACAATACTGAGTATTGGTGTGTTGTGATTTACACTGTTTTGTATTATTGATTTATTGCAAGTGTATATTCCACATAGATATTTTTGGCTTATGGAGACGCCCAGGTGTGGGCTATATGTTTTTAACTGTTTTTAATCTCCTTTTGCAATTCAATAAAATCCTATTTATTTAATGATTGTTAGGTGTGCTTCCCGTTATAAGCAGTACTTTTTCTCCTTCCTTGTGAATTATGCCTATACTGCTTGTGGCAGCACCCTGTTACGTTACTCATGTCAATATTGCTGTGCACCTTTTTTCTTAAAATAATCAAATGTATCTCTGCGATTGTGTGGCCCACTTGGTCTGACAAATCGGTTATGTGAGCAGCCCCATAGTCTATCATAGGTGCGACTTCTATATGGGAAAACATGAATAGTACAAATAAATGAAAAAACGACATCTGAATGAGGCCTTAGTTATGTGTCTCCTGCATGTATGCATCTGTTCCAATCATTATTAATTGAGAGAAGGGGACGACACTTTACTCTAAGAAATTATAGCTGTTATGTTACACTTTCTACAGAAATATGTTGAGCGGCTGTCATAAGAGTTATTAGGCGATAGAATGTGCAGCAATTAGCACCCCCCCACACACTGGTATTGTTAGAGCATTGCTATTAGTAAATAGGGTGCTTGATACTTCCGTATGCCTGTAATTTTGTTATATGCTGGATGTGGTGCCTGTGTGTAACCCTGATTTTTGTGTCTTTCCCTATCGTTGTTTTTGAGATATCTTGGCAGATATGTTTTTGTGTTTATTATCTTATGGAGACATTTTTTCTTCAGGTGGCTCATTTATGAGGAATCTGGTTTCCAAGGAGTACCATTCATTTTGGAGCCAGGGGAATACCCTGACCTTTCGTTTTTAAACATTCAGGAAGCGTACATTGGATCAATGAGGCCTTTGAAAATGGTGAGATTTTTAGAGGCAGCAAAGTGCCAGTAACAGAAAAATCACTTTCTACATATCCTTAGTTGATGTATGGGGAACCTGTCATCAGAAATTTTGCACTAAACCTAAAAGATTCCCCCTTTGCAGCTCCTGGGCTGCATTCTAGCAAGGTTCCTGTTGTTCTTGTGCCCCCTTTCTGACCAAAATAAAGACTTTATAAAGTGGTACCTTTTTGTATTCAAATCTTGATAATGGTACACGGGGGCGGGCTCTCTGGTGTCCGTTAGTCTGCCTCCTGTCGCTTTAGGCCATCCCCCATCGCGCAATTTCAAAGAGGGGACGTGAGGTAAGCTGGCCAGCGCTTGCGCAGAACGGTGGAGGCGGCGGTGAAAGCGCGAGCAGAGATTATGGGCGGGTACTTGCTGATGAAAACACAGCGCCGCCCATAATCTCGCGCCTGCGCACACGTCACCAGCAGTCACACTGTAGACATTGCACAGTCCCGCAAGAGTGGCATGGCGCATGCGCGAGACTTCGGACGCACTGGGCGGCCTCCTGAGGTATGAAATTGCGCGATGTGGAACGGCCTAAAGCGGCAGGAGGCAGACTAACGGACACCAGAGAGCCCGCCCCCGTGTACCATTATCAAGATTTGAATACAAAAAGGTACCACTTTATGAAGTCTTTATTTTGGTCAGAAAGGGGGCACAATAACAATAGGAACCTTGCTAGAATGCAGCCCACGAACTGCAGAGGGGGAATCTTTTAGTTTTAGTGCAAAATTTCTGATGACAGGTTCCCTTTAATTCAGTAGGTTAGTTTAGTTTATTCTTTAATATTCACTAGAATTTAGAAATATTTTGCATTTAAGTGTTGGAGTTTCTGCAGATCCCCCTCTCTATTTCCACTTTTAGCTACAGTTTCATAAAACTACTTTTATAACTTGTCATTTGCCAGTTTTAAGTTTGCATACTCCTGTAGTGAACTAATGAAATGCATTTTAGTGAAAGCTGTCAGATTTGCTGTGGAGTGACATTAACCACAACCTCGGAGCCATTTAAAATAATCCATTTAGAAACAATGATCCTACAAAAATGGCTTCCCTGTATAATTCTGCTATTGAGAAGTCTCTCTAATCATGGGAGCACTCCAGTCATATGATGCAAGTCTGTGGAAACTCCACCTTCAATGTATAGACCTATGACTTCGCTTTGTGAAACATTACCTAACCAGACCTTTGTCATCTCTTTACAGGGAAGCCGCAAGGTTGAAATACCCTATGAACCCAAGGTAAGACCACCACGCACTGGTTATTCTATTTGTGTGGAAACACCAAGTGATAAAATCTTACTGCTGCCACTATGGATAGATTGTAGATGAAAGATATATAAATCCCTATGTAGCAAGTGGCCTCTAGTTGAAGGTGCAAATATAATTTTATCTATGTAGCTAATATATTGTTGTGTGAAGAGTAAATGGGGTTTTAAACCATCTACTGTATAGAATGAAAAATGTTATAAATAATAATTCGGTACCAAAAGAAGGACTATGTGGCCATATCAAAGTGCAAAACCATAAACATGTACAGTGATGTTTCAGTTAACCTTAATTGTAAATCACAAAACTTAGTAAAGTAAACCGTAGACTGCAGACGTGATGTCAAATTTTTGTCTTCCAGATAATTATTTTTGAGAAGCCCTTGTTTGAAGGCAGGCAGGTGGAGATAGACAAAGATTTGTTCAACCTGAAAGATGTAGAAATATCAGAAGTAACGGGAGAAGAGAAAGAACCTGGTTTTAACACTGTTGGGTCAATAAGAGTTCTCAGTGGGCTGTGAGTATTATTATACTTTTAGTATAATTTTTTGGGGGAGAAATAATATTTAACTGTAAATGTTTTACTTTTCCTAGTTAAGCGGCCTGTGAATTCTTCAATATGAGACTTTCACATTTGAATATAGATAGAAGTCTTAAACACGATTATAACATGCATTGCGGAAGGAAACTTTTTCTTTAAATTGCACTTTAGGGTGTTGAAGTAAAAAGTGTTCTATTTCTTAATCTTCAATATAAACTCTTTAGAATACCTTTTCTATCAGTATCATGTTATGACCATTGGTCACATTTGGCTAACCACAGTGGCAACACCAGTAAACTATTTGTTTATATAAGGGGAAACTTTCCTAACAGGCAGCATGAATTAAACACTGGTTGCGTTATTTCAGCCGTGTATGTTTTACTCTGAAATGCTGCAGCGTTTCTGAGAAAATATGCCTTGAAAAGAAACTGGGACTATGCATCTCAGAAAACTGGTTCAAAGTGCCATTCCCCAGCGGCTTTTTCCTACCACGCTCCCCAGACTGGTCACCTATGTATATAGGGAGAAACCTGTCACAGGGACGTGAGCATGGAGCATGGAGAATCTGCCAGGAACCTGTTTTGGACTACTCAACGGACAGTTTTTCAAACTATGAACAAGAACAACATGAACAAAAGTATATGGCCTAAAATATCAAATTTTTATTTAAAATAATAATATTAAGGATAGTGGTAGTACAGGTATCAGGACTAGACAGAAAAGGTGGACAATGACAATAATATATAATAATTTACAATATATTTGGATAAAAAATATCACATAGTAAAGTGCCAAGTGCATGTGAAAAATTCTATATCCAAAAAATAATTAAGTCAAAGCCATGAGGTGTAGCCCAATGTATATGCGCAGTAATTACATTTCTGTATTTATTACAGTTTTTAATAAATTATCCATATGCCCAAAGAATTAATGTGAATTGCAACAATAATACCTAATTTTGGATTATGTAAAAAGTACGAACTATAGTTATTGCATAAGCCCAGCATAAAAGAATAATAGTTAAGATATGGAATTAATTATAATAAGCTGGGAAAAGTAAAATATTGTCCTAAAATGTATGCAAAAATAGATTCTCAATCCTATGTTTAATTAAAGAATTAAATTGTGCTATTGCACTTAGTCCAGCAAAAGTGCATAGGTAGACAATAATAACAGCTCAGTGCATAGTATCATACATAGTTAACTAGGAGCATAGATAATCAATAACAGCTCAGTGCATAGTATCAAACATAGTTAACTAAGACATATAGGGACAATGAACTTGTTAATAAACTGCATCAGTGCATAAGAGGACTATTTAGGGCAACGCTGATTAAAGGGATATAAATAATATAAGTATATATGGGCTACGATTACATTGCTACAAGTGTTAATCTGTCAGGTCCTGCTGCCCCAACGTACTTTTCATGTCAATACTACTTCAGGGAGTGCCACGCTTTCCTACCACACTCCCCTACCACACTCCCACAGACTGGTCAACTATGTATGTGTATAGGTAGAAACCTGTCACAGGGAACTGAGCTTGGAGAATCTGCCAGGAACCTGTTTTGGACTAGTTGACGCACAATTTTTCAAACTAGTTTCCCTGAAACACAACAACAGGAACTGTTGCAATAATTTATCATTATTAATAAATATACTTATTTTATATCAACTATAGTCCTATAGACTATTAACATGCTATAAACCTCTGTCTTATCATGGCCCCTGGTCACATCTGATCTATACACTGTAAGCTTCTTTCATTCCATTCAAAGTGGATTCACTGCAGCTTGTCAAAGCAAAAGTACCAAGATCTTCATTTGTGCTAGGTTTTGGTACACATGGGTATTAAAAACATGTTTTGCTATTTTACCCTTGTCAGAAAAATTCCATAGATAAGTGAATGGGTAATATTTTTTGTATGACTGTTTATAGATGGGTTGGACATGAAAAACCTGGATATCAAGGTCATCAGTATTTGCTTGAAGAAGGTGATTATGAGGAATGGAGCCAATGGGGTGGCTACAATGGACTATTGCAATCTTTACGCCCCATTTTATCTGTAAGTTTATTTTTCTTTATTACAAATGTACTAACCTTTTGGTAATCCGAGAAATCAATCTAAAACATTACACTTTTTATAAATATCATAAACTGAGTATCTTTGATCCTGAACTAAAGTTCTAAAAAGAGAGAACCTGTTTAAATGGCCTAACAGGAGTATGTAGGCCCACTGCTCCTTGAAGAAAACTGTGGAGGTAGCAATGACCCAATACAATTCAATCATTAAATGAGTGTGTTACAAGGAGAAATAAACTGCTATAACTCGTACTAATCCCTGCAGTGTACTTGCATTCTATTATTTTTCTCTACCTCTCGCTTTGGTATCCCCGGATCACCACATTGGGGGCTCTCACCTAACCCTAGGTTGTTTTGCTTAGACCGCTGAAAACATACTCACTACTTTACTTTTATATTGGAATTGGTGACTCTCAGGTTTAAAGGCATACAAAAAGTTTTAAATTTTAGAATTTACGCTGACCTTCAATTTTACTGTCCAAACTTATATTGGTGTTTATCATCGAATTTCGTACGCTGAAACAAATGTTATTTTACTCGTGTATTATGTATTCTATTATCTATGCTTTCTCTTAAGGCTGGAAACTAATTTATATGTTTATCTGTTTTGTAATTGGAGCATGCAGTATGAAAACTTCCATGTTTAACCTATCTGATTTTCAACAGGACTTTTCCACACCACATATGGTGATGTATAGCGAAAAAGACTTTGATGAGAAGGCATCAAATATCAATGTATTGGGTATTATATCAAACATGGAAGAGACAGGTTTTGGAGTGAAGATACAGTCAATTAATGTTTTAAGTGGAGTGTAAGTGTCTTTGTAAAATGTACATATTTGTCCTTATTTTTGTTTACCTCTTCTATCGATTTCTCAATTTTCTTGTAATGTTAAAATGGGTGAACCCAATCATATGTCAAAAGAATGGTTTGGCGCCATTCATTTACACATCAGGAGGTGAGCGGTGCACCTGTTCAGCTCTTTAGAATAGGACACATGCATGACACCTGTAAGTGTATTGTAATGGCTTTATAAAGCTGTACTATTTTTTTTTTTTTTAATAATTCATTTTGTTGCTAGTCTTGATACTACATTGATGCATCGTCCACCTTGAACTCTCCTTCCACCTCTTATGCACACTTTTTGACAAACCACAATCTAACTTCCTTCCCCACCACTTTATTTAAACAATCCTAAATCTGTCCTCTACCTTTGAAACAGTCAGCGACTCCCTTTTACTAGAAATCCTTCTATTTTCTTGGTATCAGAAACCTGGCCTTTTTCCTTGATATTTTCATACCTTACTAATCACATGTGTAGCATCTCCCATCCCCACATTACTTCCTCATCCCATCCTCTCTTGTTTTGTAGTTAAGGAAAAAGTAAGAGTGCTGCCGAAGTAGAGACTCTTTCCAGGGTATAGTTTACCACTTTTAATGGATCACCAAAATCCGGTTACAAGGCTACGTGTTTCAGCAACATAGTGACGTCTTCCCTAAGCCAATCATGTAGAGCAACAGACAGGAGCAGATTATTCAGTGTCAATCAGCTATATCCTCCCTTTTTCTCATCACGCTTTCCAAAATTCATTGTGGACAAAACTGAACTCCTCTTTTCTCAGTCTCACTCAACCCACCTAACCAGACCTATTTATTACAGTAACTTACATCATGCTTTCCACTCTCTCACAAGTCCGCACCCTGGGTGTAATCTTTGACTCTGCTCTGTCCTTTAAACCATGCGTCTAAAACCTTACCACCTAATTTCTGCTGCTTGATTAATCCACCACTCCCCTCTGCCAATCCTTTAACTGGCTTCCAGTTACCTAGAGCATTCAATTTAAAACTCTATTAATGACTTAGACGATTGTCAGTAATCTGTTTCCACCATACATCTCTGACCTAATCTCCTGATACTTTCCCTCACAAAATCTGCGTTCTTCACAAAATCTCCTTCTTTCCCCCGCCTTTGTATGTTGCTCATATAATTGTCTACAAGATTTCTCCTGAGCATACTGCATATTCTGGAGCACACTACCTCAGCACATCAAATTGTCTTTTATGATTGCAGCCTTCAGATGCACCCTGAACCCCCTTCCTTTTTCAGTAAATCTTACAACCTGAAATAACTGCTTACCACCAGAATTGTTCTAACCTCTTAACCTACCCCCAATACCTTGTAAACTGTAAACCTGCAAGAACAGGATCTTCTTGATGTTGTACTTTTATATTTTGGATTTGTATAATTGGTATGTAAATAGTGATGAGTAAACATATTCAGCACTATTCATTACTCGCACTAATATTAAGGTATTCAATTTACTCGTCGAGTATTTTGGTATTCACCTCGTGAGTTTAAAGTCCCCTACCCGCGTGTGTGGCGCCTGATTTTTCAGCCACTAAACATGCAGGGATTACCTGCCAATCACAGTAATGGTATAGTCATCTTTGCTACTGGCATTGTTGTGATTGGCAGGCGCATTACAAAAAAAAATAGTGATGTGCGGTCCCCCCCCCTTATTTGTGATAACCAGGGCAGATAAAGTAGACCGCTGGGGACTGGTATTCTCAGGCTGGGAAGGTCCATGGTTAATGGACCCTCCCCAGCCTAAAAAATATCAAAATATTGTGGCACTTTACCCATCTCATTCCGATTGCCCTAGTGCGGTGGCAATCGGGGTAAAATATTGGGTTAATGTCAGTTGTGATTTGTCAAAAATCACAGCTGCCATCAATCCCGGAGTTGGTAATGGAGCGGTGTCTGATCTTCCCCCTCCACCCCCCATTAACCCCTTAACGACCGCGGGCAGTAAAATTACGTCCTAGCGGTCATAACGTTACTGCCCGCGGTCTGGCGGCGGCAGCATACTGCGATCGGCGCACATCTCAGCTGATTTTCACAGCTGAGATGTGTGCCTGCTAGGCATGAGCAGAATTATTATCTGCTCGTGCCTTTTAACCCCTTAAATGGTGCTGTCAATATGTGACCGCGCCATTATAAGCGCGATCGCGGTAAACTTTTACTTACCGCCCAATACCGGAAGTCACGTGACGCGATCACGTGATTTCCGGTACTTGTCATGGTAGCACAGGGTCATGTGATGACTCCTGTACTACACATGAATTGCTTTCACTTTCGCTGTGCCCACGGCACAGTGAAAAAGAAAGAAAGTGAGCGTATCTGCTGTTTACAGCTGTGTAGCTGTGATCAGCAGATAGTGCAGAGAGATCGGATTGCTGATCGCAATAGCCCCCTAGGAGGACTAGTAAAATAAAAAAAAAAGTTAAAAAAAAAGTTTTAAAAAATTAAAAAAAAACAAAAACCTAAAAGTTCAAATCACCCCCCATTCGCCCCATTGAAAATTAAAGGGTTAAAAAAATAAAAAATATACACACATTTGGTATCGCCGCGTTCAGAAACGCCCGATCTATCAAAATATAAAATCAATTAATCTGATCAGTATACGGCGTAGCGGCAAAAAAGTTCCAAACGCCAAAACGATGTTTTTTTTGTCGCCACAACTTTTGCGCAAAATGCAATAAGAGGCGATCAAAACGTAGCATCTGCGCAAAAATGGTACCGTTAAAAACGTCAGCTCGAGACGCAAAAAATAAGCCATTACTGAGCCATAGATCCTGAAAAATGAGAATGCTACGGGTCACGGAATATGGCGTAAAATGTGCACCAGTTTTTTCGGACAAACTTCCGATTTTTTTTTTTTTACCCCTTATATAAAAGTAAACCTATACATATTTGGTGTCTACGAACTCGCACTGACCTGAGGCATCACACCCACACATCAGTTTTACCATATAGTGAACACAGTGAATAAAATATCTAAAAAATAATAGTGCTATCGCACTTTTTTTGCAATTTTTCTGCAGTTGGAATTTGCCATTTTCCAGTACACTATATGGTAAAACTTATGGTTTCATTTAAAAGTACAGCTCGTTCCGCAAAAAATGAGCCCTCACATGACCATATTGACTGAATAATAAAAAAGTTACGTCTCTTAGAAAAAGAATGGCGAAAAAAGAAAACTGAAAGCAAAAAATCGGCCGGTCGTGATGGGGTTAAGTAAAAAGAAAAAAAAAATCCTTTTAGTTGAAATAATAAAAACCAAAAACCTACACCATCTCTCACCAATGTATTAACTCCAAAACACCCCCGCAGGTCTGATGTAATCCTCATGACATCCCACGACAATCTCGGCTCTGCTACATCTAGAAACTGCAGTGATGGAAAACACAAACAATCACTGCAGCTCCTGGGATACACTGAGGGCAGCAGGGAACCTGGCTGTGCGAAGCGGTGACGTCAGTCAGCTCAGTGAACTCAGTTGTACCTGCTGCCGGATTGCCGGGCTGCTGTGCGGCTGTGTCCCTCAATCCGGTAATCCAGCAGTGGGTTCAACTGAGAGCAGCGGGGAAACCCCCAAGTGTGAACTTCGGTGACCTGATTGTCGTACTGTCGGATTGCGGGGCACAGCAGTCTGGTAGCTGTGGTCCAGAAACCTTAAATGAGCTTTTAAGGTTCCTGCAGTTCCCAGCTGTTGGGTCACCTGGAGGCTGTGAACTCTAGTAAAGGCTCCCTTTTTCATGCCCCACAAGAAGCGGTAGCAAAATACGTACCAGGGGACACCACAGGCTGAGGAAGGACTTGCATTGGTATGTTACTTTATTTCATATACAATGATTGTCGGCATGGAAACCCTAATGATGCTAATTGGCATTCCTTCCTTATTTACTACATGTATTTGACTTCAGCCATTATCCTTCAGTTGTGTATTTATACATATGCATATTTTGCAAAGTTTGCTGTGTCGTTCAGTATTATTCAGTCACCATTGTTCTTTACATTGTATATTATGTTGCTAGTCCTGGTATATTCATTTTTCATGATCAACTAGTTTTGAGCCCTTTGCACTTTGCGGTATGTTACCCAGTATTGCTGCTCTCAATAGTACATATATTTATTACCTCAGGCTGCCAGCACTAGCATTTTTTTTTTTTGAAACTGTACTTTCCAATACTGCTCAATTTTTTTTTTATTTTTTTTTCTGGCTTAAAGGGAACCTGTCATCAGAAATTTAGCTTGAAACCTAAAAGATTCCCCCTCTGCAGCTCCTGGGCTGCATTCTAGCAATGTTCCTGTTGTTCTTGTGCCCCCTTTCTAACCAAAATAAAGACTTTATAAAGAGGTACCTTTTTGTATTCAAATCTTGATGATGTTACACGGGGGCGGGCTCTCTGGTGTCCGTTAGTCTGCCTCCTGTCGCTTTAGGCCGTCCCCCATCGCTCCATTCTATATCTCAGGACGCCGCCCACTGCGCCCGAGGCGCCGCGCACGCGAGGACAGCTGGTCACGTGTGTCACAGGCACGAGACTATGGGCGGCGCTGTGATTGCATCGCAAGTGCCCGCCCATAATCTTGTGCCCGCCCTTTCCCCTCTGCCTCCAGCGTTCTGCGCAGAACGTTCCAACGTCGGGTCATCTGGCCAGCGCTTGCACAGAACGCTGGAGGCAGGGGGGAGCGCGTGGCCACAAGATGATGGGCGGGCACTTGCGATGCAATCACAGCGCCGCGCATAACCTCGTGCCTGCACACACGTCACCAGCGGTCCTCGCGTGCGCGGCACCTCGGGCGCAGTGGGCGGTATCCTGAAGTATTGAATGGAGCGATGGGGGACGGCCTAAAGCGACAGGAGGCAGACTAACGGCCACCAGAGAGCCCGCCCCCGTGTAACATTACCAAGATTTGAATACAAAAAGGTACCTCTTTATAAAGTCTTTATTTTAGTCAGAAAGTGGGCACAAGAACAACAGGAACCTTGCTAGAATGCAGCCCAGGAGCTGCAGAGGGGGAATCTTTTTAGGTTTCAAGCTAAATTTCTGATGACAGGTTCCCTTTAACATCTGCTCTTCTTACCATTGGCATTTTTACATCTTGTCCCACCTTGACCTCCCTGCATTTTTCTGCTATTCCCCCTCCTTTTTAATATTTGTGTATTTTATTCAAGAGAAGTAAAATTATATTTTTAAGTCTCCATGTTTTTTGAGGGTTTTTCCTATGATTTTTGGTTGGCGATACACATCCATTTTCAGTTTATCTTCTCCATGTTGTTCCCATTCAATTTCAGCTCTTTTCCATCCAGTTCAGCATTTTAACAGCCCGCCAGACATCCTAGAAGGGTCCGCCGGAAAATGATTTGAATTTTTCATTAAATGCATTAGATTTGTTATTAGTGACGAATACACGAATAGTACAAAATATTCAAGATAAATAATCCGAACCCGAATAGTTTAGTACTTGCCGATAACTAATATGTAAACTCTGTTCACATGGTCAGGCCTCTGTAGTTGATTGTACGCTAAAATAAATAACAATTATGTGGTAGAAGATGTGATTGCTACAGAGTAATTCATATTGTCAATGTCATACAATAGGTGGGTGGCTTATGAATCGCCTGACTTTACTGGTGCGCAATACATCCTGGAAAAAGGAAGGTACTCTAACTTTAGTAACTGGGGAGCCAAGAACTGCAAGATAACCTCACTGCAGCCAATACTCATGGTAAGTTCAGTAGAAATGTTTGGTGTATTGCACATTACAGGCTTTTGAAGGGCATAATAAAATTTTCTAGACTTTCCTCTTTTTTTTTTTTTTTGTTGTTGTTGTTGCTTTGCATGGTGGTATCTCTATCTAGAAGTTTATATTTAAACTAGAAGGTGGCCCGATTCTACGCATCGGGTATTTTAGAATTTACGTATTGTGTAGTTCATGTATGATTTTTGTTATATATATATATTGTGAGACTGTGACCGGGGTTATCTATGACGGCCGGTATGTCTCGCCCCGGTTGTGCTCACTCCATGATAGAAAGTAAATCCACTCTAGGGTTAATGCTGTTTTCCTACAGGCTGAAGGAAGGGTTACATGGAAACAGGAACGAGGGCAGGTGTGCCGGGTGTGAGGGAGTGAACAGAACTCCCTGAGTTCTCTGCTGAAGAGGCACATGTATATTGTTGTGGACTTTTGTTTGGACATTAAACCGTGTGCTGTGAACCTTAATGCCTGGATCCCGTGTCTTCTGCTGCGCAGCCGACCACGCTATCTCACATATGGTGGAGAATCGGCGGGCATGCCAGCCGGTGAGGTGTAGCATCCATCCCTGGTGACCCAGTAGCACATGTCCTGGATTCGAGCGGCTATACTACAGCCCAAACCCGGTGACGCCATGGAGGACATACTAAAGCAGCTGGCTCAGGCTAATGCACAGCAACAACAGGCTAATGCACAGCTACAAGAGGCTAATGCACAGCAGCAACAGACCAATGCACACCTGCTCCGGGCGTTGGAACGTCAGCAGCAATCCTTGCAAGGGCAGGACAAAAGGCACCAAGAACAGATGGTTCAGGCCAATGCACGTCAGCAGCAAGCCTTGCAATTGCAGGAACAAAGACATCAAGAACAGATGGTTCTCCTGGCCAAGTCGATCCGTGCCGGACCGGCAGCAACAACCCCGGGACCGGGTGACGACGGCAGCGTCCGGAAAGCGGTGAGACAAGCGTTGCAAAAGATGATCCCGGGGGATGATGTGGAAGCGTTCCTGGCGGTGTTTGAGCAGGTGGCCGAGCGGGAAAAGCTGCCGACCCCCAGTGGGCTGAGGTATTGTCGCCCTATCTGACGGGGGAACCCCAAAAAGCGTACCTGGACCTCTGTACCGAGGACGCCATTGACTATGTGACCCTGAAAGCCGAAATACTGGCTCGGTTGGGGGTGAATACCTATGTACGGGCTCAGCGGGTAAATCAGTGGTTCTATGAGGAAGCCAAACCCGTGCGCTCCCAGGCCTATGACTTGTTGCATCTTGTAAAAAAGTGGTTGCAGCCTGACACTCTGAGCCCGGCGCAAATGGTGGAAAGGGTAGTAGTGGATCGTTTTGTGCGCACTTTACCCGTCACCGTTCAACGGTGGGTAGGACAGGGTGACCCGAGTACCCTGGACCAATTGGTGTCCCTGGTAGAGCGGCATATGGCTACGCAGGACTTGATACGGGACACTGAGACTTTGCGTACCGCCCGTCGGTCCGGCCCCTCCAAGCCTAGGGCCAAGGACCCACCGCTGACAACGGTGCAGGAGTCCCCTACCGTCCTGTCTGAGGCCGCGGCCGCCATTCCTGAGGTCCGGAAGGTTCTGTACCCTAAACGACAACCCGTCAAGGGGGTTTCCGTCCCCATTAGATGTTGGCGGTGCCAGCGGGTGGGACATATGGAAGCCCAGTGTCCACTCACCACGGAGCCCATGGACTGTGGGGTTACCCGGCGGGGTTCAATGTATGCTCAGGTGGTGTGTACCGCTGACCTGGTCTCCCCAGAGACGGAGCCCCACTTGTGCCAAATACAGGTGAATGGATGTCCGGTTACAGGATTGTTGGATTCCGGGAGCTTAGTGACCCTTGTGCGATCCACCTTGAGGGCTAAAGTAAAGGCCACAGGACGTACCGTGGGGGTGGTTTGCATACATGGGGACCGCCGAGACTATCCCACAGGGATTGTCACCATCACAGCACCTTGCGGTCAGGTGCAACATGAGGTGGGACTTCTTAACACTCTTCCCTATGACGTGATCCTAGGAAGGGATCTGCCCTATTTTTGGACTTTATGGAAGGGACCCCCTAAGTCTCCTCAGATATTGGTCAGTCCGGGACCTGAGCCCTACAATCCTGAATCCGGGACACCTGCCGTAGGGGTCCCCATGATAGGGACAGAATGTGAACCCGATAGGTCGCCCCTAGAGGTATTGGCAGGAGAGGCTGAGACGGTCGAACCCATCCCGGAGTTGGAGGCGTCCCCGGATACGTTTGGGACTGCCCAACTCCAGGACCCTACATTAATACATGCCCGGAGTCGGGTGACAGTAATTGACGGGGTGGCACAGCTGCCCGGTGCCCAGGTAAGGTACCCCCATTTCGCTCTTAAGCAGGATTTACTCTACCGGGTAGATGAAATACGGGGCGTGGGGGTAGAGCAGTTGGGGGTGCCCCAGCCGCATCGCCGGCGGGTCCTCGACTTGGCTCATAAACACCTGATGAGTGGCCACCTGGGGGTCAAGAAAACGCAGGAGCGAATATTGCAAAGGTTCTATTGGCCCGGGGTCTTTGGGGAGGTAAAACGGTTCTGCGAAACCTGCCCGGAGTGTCAGCTTACCGCACCCCTGACCCATTTTCGCAGTCCGTTGGTACCGTTACCCATTATAGAAGTCCCTTTTGAACGGATAGGGATGGATCTGGTGGGGCCCCTCGTAAAGTCCGCTCGAGGGCACCAACACATCCTAGTGATCGTTGACTATGCCACCCGGTATCCCGAGGCGATACCTCTCAGACATACTGCAGCAAAGCTTATAGCTCGGGAGTTGTTTGCTGTGTTCTGCCGGGTGGGGTTGCCCAAGGAGATCCTTACGGATCAGGGGACCCCATTCATGTCTAAAGTGACCAAAGAGCTATGCCGGCTACTCCAGATCAAGCAGTTGCGTACGTCTGTGTATCATCATCAAACGGACGGTTTAGTCGAGCGTTTCAATAAAACCCTGAAAACCATGCTCAAAAGGGTGATTTCAAAAGACGGGAAAGACTGGGATATGATGCTTCCCTATTTGATGTTTGCCATACGAGAGGTGCCACAGGCATCCACGGGGTTTTCGCCTTTTGAATTGTTATACGGGCGACATCCCCGGGGATTGTTGGACCTGGCAAAGGAAACATGGGAGCAAGAGCCCACCCCCCATAAAAGTGTGATTGAACACATTTTGGGTATGCAGAACTGCATAAGCGCGGTCATGCCAATTGTGAAGGAGCATTTACAGGAGGCTCAGGCCGCGCAAAGCGGCCGCTACAATAGACAAGCCACCGTGCGGACCTTTAAACCCGGGGATCGGGTGTTGGTATTAATCCCCACGGCGGAGAGTAAATTCCTGGCTCAGTGGCAAGGCCCCTACGAGATAAAGGAAAGAGTCGGGGTGGTTAACTATAAAGTATTGCAACCCGGTAGGCGGAAACCTTAACAAATATACCATGTCAACCTATTAAAACCTTGGCAGGAACGGGAAAGCCTGATGGCTGTTTTTTCCCCATCTCCCTCCTCTTCGGGTCGTTCACATCCGGTTCCAGCGACCTCCGGAGAGGACGAACCGGAAGTAAGGATTGGAGAAGCCCTCACCAAGCAACAGAGGCGAGAGGCCAGACGGTTGGTTCAGCAGAACCCCGATGTCTTCTCCGAGCTGCCCGGTAGGACCAGTCTGATACGACATGATATTGTCACCGAGCCCCACCTGAAGGTACGCCTGAAGTCATACCGGGTACCGGAGGCTCGACGACAAGCCATATCGGAGGAAGTAAAGACAATGTTACGCCTGGGGGTCATCGAAAAATCCCGGAGTGAATGGGCTAGTCCGATTGTCCTAATACCAAAACCCAATGGCTCCTTAAGGTTCTGCAATGACTTTAGGAGATTGAACGAAATATCCAAGTTCGATCTCTACCCCATGCCCCGGGTGGATGAGCTGATTGATAGGCTGGGACAGGCGCGATATTTTACCACGCTCGACCTGACCAAGGGGTACTGGCAGGTGCCACTGACGGAGTCCGCCAAGGAGAAAACCGCTTTTGTTACGCCAGAGGGTCTCTTCCACTATGTTGTCTTGCCTTTTGGGTTACATGGCGCTCCGGCCACGTTCCAGAGGTTGATGGACTTAGTGCTGGAACCCCACCAGGCGTATGCATCAGCGTACCTTGATGACATCATTATTTACAGCTCCGATTGGCAGACCCACTTGGAACAGGTACAAGCGGTGGTGGACGCGCTTCGAACAGCCGGATTGACAGCCAATCCCAAGAAATGTGCGTTGGGACTCACGGAAGCCCGCTACTTGGGCTACGTGATAGGCCAAGGAGTGATTAAGCCCCAAGTTAACAAGGTTGAGGCGATCCAGAAGTGGCCTAGACCCCTGACCACGAAGCAGGTTAGGGCCTTCCTGGGTATCGTGGGATACTACAGGAGGTTTGTAAAGGATTTTGCGGGACTATCAGCCCCCTTGACGGACCTTCTCAAAGGCAAGAAGTCCGTCATGGTGCGCTGGACTCCGCAGGCCGAGGACTCCTTCCGGGCCCTGAAGGGGGTCCTGTGCGGACAGCCCGTTCTTGTACACCCTGATTTCCGGAAGGAGTTCATAGTACAGACTGACGCCTCAGAGGTCGGCCTGGGGGCAGTGCTGTCTCAGGTGGTTCAGGGGGAGGAACACCCCGTCACCTTCTTAAGTAGGAAGCTCACCCCTCCCGAGCGGAATTATAGCGTAGTGGAGAAGGAGTGCCTGGCGATCAAGTGGGCCTTGGAGTCCCTACGCTATTACCTGCTGGGACGGCAGTTTCGCTTGGTGACGGATCACTCTCCACTGGTCTGGATGAGGTCCGCCAAGGAACGGAATGCCCGGGTTACCCGGTGGTTCCTTTCTCTGCAGAACTTCCGGTTTACGGTTGAACATAGGGCCGGTAGGTTGCAGGGCAACGCCGATGCCTTGTCCCGCGGCCCGTGTTTGATGGCGGGAGTTCAACCCCGCACGCTTGAACTGAGGGGGGGGTATGTGAGACTGTGACCGGGGTTATCTATGACAGCCGGTATGTCTCGCCCCGGTTGTGCTCACTCCATGATAGAAAGTAAATCCACTCTAGGGTTAATGCTGTTTTCCTACAGGCTGAAGGAAGGGTTAAATGGAAACCGGAACGAGGGCAGGTGTGCCGGGTGTGAGGGAGTGAACAGAACTCCCTGAGTTCTCTGCTGAAGAGGCACATGTATATTGTTGTGGACTTTTGTTTGGACATTAAACCGTGTGCTGTGAACCTTAATGCCTGGATCACGTGTCTTCTGCTGCGCAGCCGACCACGCTACCTCACAATATATATAAATATATATCTATATCTATATATATATATATCTCTATATATATATATATATATATATATATATCTATATATATATATATATATATATATCTCTATAGATAGATATAGATGTTGTTGTGTGTAGTTACCAAGTGTTTGTGTAGGGCGCTGTACATGTTCTGGGTGTGACGGGGGGTGAGAGCGGTGTTGTATGTGTGTTGCGTTGTTTGTGGAGCACTGTGTGTCTGTAGCGTTGTGTGTGTGTTGCGCGGTTTCTGTGTGTGTGGTGTGTTTTGGGGGAGGTATGTTTTGTGCAATGTGTGTGTTGTGTGGTATGTGCGTATATTTGTGTGTGCGCAGCGTTGTCTGTGTGGGTGTCTGTGTAGGGCAGTTGTTTGTGGTTCCCAGTGTGTGTGTGTGGTGTGTTGTGCAGTGTGCGCGCGCATGTGTGTGTGTTGGGGGGAGGTGTGCACTTCCCATCGTGCTCCATCCCCCATGCTGCGCACTCCCAAACGTGCTCCATCCCCCATGCTGCGCACTCCCAAATGTGCTCCATCCGCCATACTCCGCACTCCCCATCGTGCTCCATCCCCCATGCAGCGCACTCCCCATCGTGCTCCATCCCCTATGCTGCGCACCCCCCATCGTGCTCCATCTCCCATGCTGCGCACTCCCAAACGTGCTCCATCCGCCATGCTGCGCACCACTCCCAAACGTGGTCCATCCGCCATGCTGCGCACTCCCCATCGTGCTGCATCCCCCATGCTGCGCACTCCCAAACGTGCTCCATCCGCAATGCTGCGCACTCCCAAACGTGCTCCATCCGCCATGCTGCGCACTCCCAAACGTGGTCCATCCGCCATGCTGCGCACTCCCAAACGTGCTCCATCTGCCATGCTGCGCATTCCCAAACGTGCTCCATCTGCCATGCTGCGCATTCCCAAACGTGCTCCATGCGCCATGCTGCGCACTCCCAAACGTGCTCCATGCGCCATGCTGCGCACTCCCAAACGTGCTCCATCCCCCATGCTGCGCACCCCCCATCGTGCTCCATCCCCCATGCTGCACCAGCATCAGCCTCTCTACCCGCAGCATCAGCCTCTCTACCCGCAGCATCAGCCTCTCTCATCCCAGCATCAGCCTCTCTGTCCCCAGCATCAGCCTCTCTGTCCCCAGCATCAGCCTCTCTGTCCCCAGCATCAGCCTCTCTGTCACCAGCATCAGCCTCTCTGTCACCAGCATCAGCCTCTCTGTCCCCAGCATCAGCCTCTCTGTCCCCAGCATCAGCCTCTCTGTCCCCAGCATCAGCCTCTCTCATCCCAGCATCATCCTCTCTCATCCCAGCATCAGCCTCTCTCCTCCCAGCATCAGCCTCTCTCCTCCCAGCATCAGCCTCTCTCCTCCCAGCATCAGCCTCTCTCCTCCCAGCATCAGCCTCTCTCCTCCCAGCATCAGCCTCTCTCCTCCCAGCATCAGCCTCTCTCCTCCCAGCATCAGCCTCTCTCATCCCAGCATCAGCCTCTCTCATCCCAGCATCAGCCTCTCTCCTCCCTGCATCAGCCTTTTCTGTCCCCAGCTGATGCCTTTTCGGTCCCCAGCATCAGCCTTTCTCCTCCCAGCCTACCCCAGCCTCAGCCTCCCCAGCATCAGCCTCTCTTCTCTTAGCCTCCCCATCCCAGCCTTCCCCAGGATCAGCCTCTCTCCTCCCAGCCTCCTCCAGCACGCCGTGCTCCTCTGCCGACACTCACAGATCCGATCGCATACACTCACACACACCCGATCGCATACACTCACGCACACACACATTGACGATATTGCACATACTCGCTCATACTCACAACATCCGGAGATACCACATGCTTCTGGCCATGTGATCCTCCGGCAGGTCCTGGAAGCTCACAGCACAATATCGCCGCCGAGAAGCAAGCGATATCCCAGGATGTTGTGAGTATGTGGATGCGATGTGATGTGTGTGTGAGAGTGAGTGTGATCTGATGTGTGTGTGTGTGTGTGCTGTTATGTGTGTGCGTGTGTGTATTTTCCGCCGCTGCAGGACCTTGATGTGTGGATGCGATGTGATGTGTGTGTGTGTGATGTGTGTGTGTGTGAGAGTGAGTGTGATCTGATGTGTGTGTGTGTGTGTGTGTGTATATGTGTGTGTGTGTGTGCTGTTATGTGTGTGCGTGTGTGTATTTTCCGCCGCTGCAGGACCTTGATGCGCTGGTAACTATGCTACCATGGTTACCAGCGCATCTCGTCCCCCACTCGCATGAGTGCCTACACCAGCATACGCCGGCCAGCCCCAGCAATGCGAGGGTATCTGCCGGCTGGAATGCGGGGGGGCTAGCGTGTATTGCGTGAGGGGGGCGGGGCGTGGCCGAGTTGCCAATGCCTGCAGGGTGCCGGGGCGAGAGGCCAATCTGTGGGGGCGGCGGAGCCTGGGTGAGCGGCCGGCCAATCCGTGTGGGGGCGCAGCCTGGGCGAGCAGCCAATCAGTGCGGGGGGGCGGGGCCATGGCGAGCCCAGCGGCCAATCAGCTTTGTGTCACCGTAAGGACACAATTTTGGTGCAAGACAGACAGACAGACAGACAGAATAAGGCAATTATATATATATAGATAATTAGTGTTTGTCAAAACTTTCTTCTTAAAAGAATTCTCCAAGAATGTAATAAAATAGCCCCCTATTCACATTACAATGAGCAGAAGTCTGCAGAAGCACCAGTCTTGAGACCTGTGTCTCAACTGTCAGAGGAGCTGTATCTCAAGCACACATGCCAGAGCTGCTGAAGAAGCACTGGGACTGGGTTGACTGACCACAAAAGATTAAGACTGAAGAAAAGAATTGTTTTTTTCTTAGTCAGCCAAGGAGAAAATATACTTCTTTGGCAGTTCCGATATGTGTTCTTACGATACAACTCCTGTCAGGTGAGACACAGGCGTCAGCAGCCATATTTCATCAGACAGTAGCCCACCCTGACACTTGATTAGGAATATGAAATATTGTGAGTAGGGCTTTGTTACTACACTCTTGGAGAAGCCCTTTTAAAGAAGGTCTTTAAGCAGTTTGAGTATATGTTCGGTGCTGGAGAAAAGAATGGGTATATTGCCGCGCCACCGCCAATGAAAAGAACTTTGTTGATTAATATAGATATCTTTATTCTATAGGTCGTTGCCTTTCTGGGATCAAGTCCCCTTCCTCAGGACAAATAAAATCAACATGTTGTTGATTTTCTTGGTCCTGAAGGAGGGGACTGGATCCCAGAAACGCGTCGACTTATAGAATATAGATCTCTATATTAATCAGCAAAATTCTTTTCATTGGCGGTAGAGCGGCAATATACCCATTCTTTTCTCCAGCACCGAACATTGACGCACGTGGAGCTGCGGCAGCCGCCATTATATACATCCTATGTGTTTTATAGGGGTTGGGCCTTCCACAACTCTGCCAGGTAAGTGTTACCCCTTATACAGCTCACATTATAATTTGGTAAAACCCTATTGCGCTCTCTATTCTTACAGCAGTTTCAATATAGCAGGGCTTTTTATCATTACATGTCTTGCAGGAGAAAGCATGTTCTTATTTCTCCTACATGACAGGTCCTGCTTAAGGTTGGGCAATGTTGTGCAGGGTGAAAAGTAACAGCCCCCAGAGAAAAATCTCTGGTAACACCCAGTTTGGCTTCTCATAATTTATAACCTCAATTTTACAAGCTAATATCTCTACAACGGAGAAGACGGATCGAGGGATTAGAAAAAAAAAATACATTTTACATAACTCTACAGCCACTATTCCATGATGTGGCCAGTTTAACATGCTAAAGCTGATAAAAGGTCCTCATTAACACTGAGATTAACACTGGTTTAGACCAAGCAATGTAAGGCCTCATTCACACTTCAGTATTTTTGCATCAGTGTTTGTATGCCAAAGCCAAAAGACACTCCTGGTTTTGGCATGCAAATACTGAGGAAATACTGATGAAAAATACTATTGTGTGAATGAGACCTTTCTTCTTCTGCAGCTCTGAGCACAAGGCAGTTTTCATGTTCCTTCCCTCACACGGCGCTGTGTGCAGGCTAGGACAGGCCATGGAACAGCTTGAATTTGGCACTCATACAAAAAAAAAAAAATAAAATTGTACTTGGTAATAATTAAAAGAAAAATTAGCATATATAATTGTTTTATTATACAAGTAGGAAAACTATTTTGCATTAAAGCACAACCGTCGTTTTAATTTTTGTTTCATAATCAGTAGTGCACATAAGCAACTTTGTAATATATCTTATCAGGCAATGTGCTTCTTTCTCCTCCTGGACTGATCTTTAACTCTTCAAAATTCTTATTTCCCGGGTAATATCTGTCTTCAGTGCATGCAGATTTTTATATTTCCGAGTTAGGAGATGGCAGTTTCTACTTACAAGATTCTATTAGCAGGTCCCATAGCAGATAGCACAGTGGCCAAGGACTGCGAGGGGTTAATGTACTGGAAAATGTTGTAAAATGACCGCGTTTATTAAATATGGTGCTTGTACAGGTGCTGTGATTGGTTTGGGGGTACAAGGGAGGGGTATAAAGGAGTATAAAAGTTTGTGGGATACAGGTTCTTTCCCTCTTACTCCTGGATCGTGGATTAACACCCTCCCTCCCCCTTTGTTTGTCAGTATTTCGGTCCATACTCTGTTTCCGAGGTATGTTGTCGTCACAGCTAGCAGGTTGTTTGGGCCCTGAAAAGAGTCACATTCTCGTTGCCTTGTGCAGTGACCAGGCATGGGGAAAGAAGATGTGGTTGGTGGTCGTCAGGGCCCAATAAGGCGATCTAAAAGGTTTATAAATATCAGTTAATTAATAAAGCTGTGGCCATTTGCCTACCCAACATTCGGTCTGTGGTGTGAGTTATTTTTAGGTATTGGTAAGAGTAAAGGTCATGGGTTTTGGTATAAGGTATTTCAGATTGGAAGCAGTCTGTAAAAGGGAGAGGCAGGAAGGACGGTGGAGCTAGAGGCAGAACTCCTCGCTCACCCGCTCTCCTCCAATCTTAAAAAAAACAAAAGAAAACAAAAAAACAAAAAAAAAACCAGCTACCATCTGCTATCTTAGTAATATAAATACCTTTATTCACTGAACACAGATAATACCCGGGAAATGAGATTTTTGGGAATGAAACATCAGTCCAGGAGGAGAAATATGCAGATTTCTCTTAAAATATATTACAAAGTTGCTTATTTTCATGTGTACTATTGATTTATTAAATTAAAATGACGGGTATGCTTTAAGTTTTTACTTTGTTGTCCATAACTGGCAGAGGAACTGCCTGAAACCCTGGTGATGGTTTTTCATTTCCTCAATTGTATGTTCTTCATAATGAAGTATATTTGTTATTACTGGCATAGCCCACAGTGTGCCAGTATGTTACAACTGTATTATGTGCATAATGTGCAAGCGTAGAAGGCTTGAGAAATACATTGCTCACCCTGAATGCCATGTCGCTGACAAATATATTCCAGTGTGTATTTGGATGGATGGTTTCACACATAAGATTGAAAAACCTTTTGGCAAACAGGCTTTGGGAATACCCTAGCTCAGGGGTCAGGAACCTTTTTGGCTAAGAGAGCCGTAAACGCCACATATTTTGAAATATAATTCCGCGAGAGCCGTACAATATGTTTAAAGGGCCATTGACAGATCAATCGCTCCAATGTTCACTTAGTACAGCAAGGAATGCTCCTCCCTGCTGTATAAAGCCACAACTGGACTGAAACAATGGTAATTAGCAGTAAAAAAATCAAATAAATAACTTACATTGTGAACTTGCGATGCATGACATCAGTCCAGCAGTCTGGCTTCTTCTTTTTCCTGCGCATGACTGGAAGCTGGCATTCTTCCCACCTGATGTTGAGAGAATGCCAGCTTTGAGGCATTCGCAGAAGAAAGAAGCTGGAATATTGGACATGTCACACAACGCATTGTCAGTTATGTCAATTATCTATTTTATTATTTTACAGCGAATTATTGTTTAGGTCCAGCGGTGGCTTAGTGCAGCAGAGAGGAACACTCCTTTGTGTACTAAGTGACCGCTGGAGCAATTGTATCTGTCAGTGGCCCAGACACCCTGCTTCCCATACATACAGCCTGCACCCCCCATATCACACACACACACTGCTCCCCATACAGCCTGCACCCCCCATATCCCACACACACACACTGCTTCCCATACAGCCTGCACCCCCCAGATCTCACACACTACACCCCCATATGTCACATACCCTGCTTCCCATACAGCCTGCACCCCCCCATATCACACACACACACTGCTCCCCATACAGCCTGCACCCCCCATATCACACACACACACTGCTCCCCATACAGCCTGCACCCCCCATATCACACACACACACTGCTCCCCATACAGCCTGCACCCCCCCATATCCCACACACTACACCCCCATATGTCGCATACCCTGCTCCCCATACAGCCTGCACCCCCATATCACACACACTACACCCCCATATCTCTCACACCCTGCTTCCCATACAGCCTGCACCCCCCATATCACACACACACACTGCTCCCCATACGGCCTGCACCCCCCATATCCCACACACACACACACTGCTTCCCATACAGCCTGCACCGCCCATATCACACACACACACACTGCTCCCCATACAGCCTGCACCCCCCATGTCACACACACACACTGCTCCCCATACAGCCTGCACCCCCCATATCCCACACACTACACCCCCATATGTCGCATACCCTGCTCCCCATACAGCCTGCACCCCCATATCACACACACTACACCCCCATATCTCACACACCCTGCTTCCCATACAGCCTACACCCCCATATCTCTCACACCCTGCTTTCCATACAGCCTGCACCCCCCATATCACACACACACACACACACACACACTGCTCCCCATACGGCCTGCACCCCCCATATCCCACACACACACACACACACTGCTTCCCATACAGCCTGCACCCCCCAGATCTCACACACTACACCCCCATATGTCACATACCCTGCTTCCCATACAGCCTGCACCCCCCATATCACACACAATACACCCCCATATCTCACACACCCTGCTCACATATCTCACCCTGCCTGTACTCCAACTTACCCCTCTCAAACACTCTGCACCCCTTCACATGCTTCTGTCACAGTCTGCAGCCCTCATATGCCCCTCACCCTGCAGCCCCCCTCACCCTCATGTCCCCTCTTTTCTTATTACCTGTCATCATGTGTCCACATCTCCTTCAGGATTCAGTATCTTGCTTTCTCCCCGGCATCCTGTGTCTCCTCCCACACAGTCACATGGGCGTGACATCATCGCAGGTCCTGCAGGATGGAGATTCCGTCTGCTGTGCAGGTCAGGACTAGCACTCCTGCAGCTCAGACACGGCTGGTGGCCTCTCCAGGTCAGGGGCCCCTCTACTGACACTGGGCTCCCCTGACTCACAGTTCGGCCACTACACAGCAGCACTACACATAGACGCAGAGCGGCTGCCGGGCCCCTATGTGTACTAGTGCCGCTGTGTAGTGGCCGGCCTGTGAGTCAGGGGAGCCCAGTGTCAGTAGAGGGGCGGCTCACTTCTCGTTCCCCCGCTGATCCGGTCTCCTCGGCGCATCGTCCATTGCTGTCGCTCGCTGACCTCTCAGCAGGCGCGCAGTGATGACGTCACCGCGGTCCTCTGCAGAGCTGTCAGAAGAACGCCGACAGTCACAGCGGGGAGAATGATAAGAGAGAGAGCGCCGCTCACTCCCTCATCATTGCTCTCAATTGTATCGGCACCTGCGATGCCGATGCAATTGAAAGCTCGATCCTCGGCGGGGTCGGTGACAGCGCGGCCACCGGGCCCCCCTGAGTAGCGGTGCGCCACTCCTGCCACCGCGAGTGGGCCCCCCCGGCAGCTGACCGGGTTTGCCGGGTGCTGGCGCCGGCCCTGATCCTTCCCATAGACAGGTAGGAGCCCTGTCTGCGAGCCAGATACGGCCATCAAAAGAGCCATATCTGGCTCGCGAGCCATAGGTTCCCGACCCCTGCCCTAGCTTGTGCTTTTGTCCTGTCCTACGCATTACAGGGTTTTTTCTTAGATTCAATTGCCATTTTTTAAAATCCATTAAGAGAACAGAACCTCTTTTACTCACCTATTAGAATCCCCACTGCGCCAGCACATGTGCTCCTATGGTCCTCCACTGGTCTTACTTTAGATAACCTTAGGTAGGACGTGCCAAAAATATAGTATACGTGGTTTGAACAGGGCATGACAAAGGCAGAATCCAAAATCATTATTGAATTTTGATGCTATGCCTATTGCTTGGTGAGATGTACTTGCAAATAATCAGTCTCAATCATCATCCACAGGACACTTTAGGCACCAGTAGTATTTGTAGTTGCAATAAAAATGTTTTGCAAACCCAATTGCAAATTAGGTTAATTATCAAAATTTACAAACCCTGCTTTTTATTAATAAAAAAAAGTTTCTCCAAATTCAACACAATATTCAGTTTTAATGTAGTTCTGTTTAACATTTTCTTTCTTCTCTTTAAGGTGTTTTCCACCACTACTTGGACAACCTCTTCTCATTCCCCATGTGTGCTTCCCATAAAAATAAAACTACCCCTATACTTTCTTCCAGAGCTGGTGTGGTTTCAGCAGTGATGAAACTCACGTTTGAGGGGCCCCCGTGACATTGTTATGACACACAAGCGCTGCTACCAATCAGCGCCAGCTTTGGTTTCCCTGCCTTTGGACACAGTTAAGTAATTAATAAGAAGTTAGTGGCAGCCGCGATGCTTAAAATCCGAAGGAGGGGAGAGAGAAGCCGGCGGTGATTGGCCCACTGTTCACGAGTCATAGCAATGTCATGTGAGCCCTGGGATGTGAGTTTCGTCACCTCAAGAACCGCGCTGGCACTGGAGGCAAGTATAGACTTTTTTATTTTTATGGTGGCGAACATAAGAAATGAGAAGGGGTTGTCCAAGTAGTGGACAACTCCTTTAATTGTACTTAGGCAGACTTGGAGCTTATAAATTTGCATTTTCTGTTACATAATTATTCCTCTTAATACTTTTTGTTCATTTTCAACAGGAAGCACTTGAAAGTCCAGGACATTTTAGGGTATGTACTTTTTTGTCAAATTTTTATAATCCTATTTTGTATTAAAATGTGTGAACATTAATTGAAATTCTAACTTGATTAGAGTATAAATAGTTTCTCAATGTACTTATCTTCATTCATAAGTCAAGCATTTGTGTGTGTAACCCACCATTTTCCTACTCAAGGTGTGCGGGCCAGATCCGGCCCACCATATTATTTTATGTGGCCAACAAGGTCAAGGTACATAAGGATTTGAATTTAAATTTTGTGCTGGCGCCATTTCAGATGTGGATGGCGCTTGCGCAGATTGATCTCATGGTGGACTTAACTAAAATGGCACCGATGGCACTGAGCAATCTGCACATGCAAATCCCCAATAAATGAAGATCTGAATAGAAGAAAGCTCCAAACACCGATTAAAGAAAATATACAAAACTTAGTTTTTCCTTTTTTCTGTACTCATTAAAATGATACCAGAGTTGAAGAAATATCAAAATGCCCAATGTTTACATATATATATATATATATATATATATATATATATATATATATATATATATATATAAAAAAAAAAATTGTATTCAATATGCAAGATAAGTTATTATATAATATAGCAAGTTCATTGGTGGAACAACCTATCTATATATGTATCACATTATACAGATTAACAAAAGACCAGGATCACACAAAACATAAAGCATTATCACATATGCTCATGCTGCATTAAATTAACCTGTCACCAGAGGTGACTGTCACTATGGTTCAATTACCACAAAGGTAGGGATATAAGTCAAGGCTCTTGTTCGTATATAACCCATCCAGTATACCCAATTCAGATTTCAAAAGGACTCCATAGGAAATACATGGGGGCCACAGATATATTCACCTGAGTTATACAAGGCACCAGACACATGCAGCATATAAGAAGTGATCACCATGGTGAAACACCCTACATGTGTTTCGGCTTCCAAACTCCTTCGTCAGGGGGCGCGTCCAAAGACCGGAGGGGGAGGTTTAAATATTGCCTGTGTCCATTCACTATACACAGTACTATTAGTGACGTGTGCGTTGCTATGGCAACACCCCGACGCCAAGTCGGCCGCCGCGTAACTGATCTGATCACTAGACCGGTAAAGACACAGCTGACCGGCTGGACGATGGGAAACCATGGCAATCGCGCGTGCAAGTACATAGAAGCTGTCACGAACAGCTGGGGGGTAGGAAATGGAAGTTATAGCCCCCCTTTCCACCACCCAACAGACCGAGCACGTGACGCGCTCTCTAGCGCCCCTCTTATAGTCAGGCCAATTATGGAATTGCCCGATAATAAGCAAGGAGGCCGCTATTCTACTATGCCGATGATTGAAGGGTTCCCGGTGAGAGTAAGGTATATATTCCCCTAACCTCTGCGGACGGAATATATCTAAACCTCCCCCAGAGCTCACTGGTTGCCCCACAATGATCCTTGGCATAAACTCTCTGCCACCAATCGATTACGATAACTATTACGCCGAGCACACAGACGTGGAATTCAGGATCGAGATAACAGAACAGCTCAAGATTAAATTGAATATTTTAATCGGCCTAAGGCACACTAGAAGCTGCAATATATACAATATGGAATTTACAGAATATATATATATTTGTCAGAATACATTTACAGGTAAGTTATGGATAACAAGCAGGTATACAGCTGTATCAATTACCTTATTCCCTAGCGGACACAGGGGAGCGCTGTGTAGCCACTGTGTGGTTCCTGGATCTTCCCCCATGTGCCACACACGAGACCACCCGAAGAAAACCCAAGTGTCCGTACTGTGTATATCAAACTGGCTACAATCCATGTCCCCTCCTACCTAGTGACCTCACAGGGGAGTACTGCCCCACCTCTGTCATGGGTCTGAAACAATATCCCAAAGTGATTATTGGCCATAACGTTGCCTGGGAATGTTGTAGGCGGACGACAGTGCTTTCATATTTACAGTTATGATTTTATCTTCACAATGATAGGACACATGACTAGTCTGCTGGTACCCCACTGGCCAATATCAAGTTTGGGATACCTACAGAGGTCCCACACCTATATAAAATATGTGCTAGAATCGTCGGGATGTCTGGATGCGATATTTCTGCTTGACATGTTTATAGGAAGCACGGCTCATGAGATATTAAACATTTATTCATGGTGCCTGTCTCTCAGGTGTACAGGATGCCTCTATTTAGTTTACTTCTTCTGCAGTGTCACAGAGGGGGTCTTCCTTCCCTTTATTGTTCTAAAGGACTATCCAGCTCATCTAATTTCCATATCATAGGAGTTTGCCATGGGGTACACCACTGCTAATAGACAATTTCCTCAAGTTAATTAGCATACTGATTGAATCCTCCTTAGGCCTTACGTACCTTGACAAGATGGCGGCTATAGGAATATGGTTTAATAGCTCAGAATATATCCCTATTTCCTCACAGAAGCGCTATAATTATATGACGTATGCCCCGGGTCATCTGATCAGTGACGCAGCGGCCAACCTGGCGTCGGGGTGTTGCCATGGCAACGCACACATCACTAATAGTACTATGTAGTGATTGGACACAGGCAATATTTAAACCTCCCCCTCCGGTCTTTGGACACACCCCCTGACGACGGACTTTGGCAGCAGATACACGTGTAGGGTGTTGGACCGTGGTGATCACTTCTTATATTCACCTGAGTTATACAAGGCACCAGACACATGCAGCATATATCTGTGGCCCCTTTGTATTTCCTATGGATACTTTTTGAAATCTGAATTGGGTCTACTGGATGGGTTATTTACCAACATGAGCCTTGACTTATATCCCTACCTTTGTGGTAATTGGACCATAGTGACCTCTGGTGGCAGGTCAATGTAACGCAGTATGAGTATATCTGATAATGCTTTGGTTTGTGTGATCTTGGTCTTTTGTTAATCTGTATAACTTTATACATACTGTATATGTACGTTCCACCAATGAACTTGCTATATTATATATTAACTTAAATCAATTTTTTTTATTAAATATGCAATATATGTAAACATTTTGATCGTTTTTACTTCTTTTCCGTATTGAATGTTGTTCACGATTGCCCTAAAATTGTCCATACGTGCAGTCATATATGACGACAACTCTTACATCTTTGAATAAGATAGTCATATGAGTTGGTATAGCAGTGCATGTTTTTTCACTGCTATCTCCTACTTATATCATTTTAATGAGTATGACGAGCCAATATGACCCTGTCTGTACTTTACTTAGTAAAATCTGGCTGATAGGTTCTCTCTAAAAAGCAGTGCTGATGTATGCACCAAAACTCAAAATCCAAGATGGCTCCTGCCCCCTGTGCTAGTGCCACCCCCTCTACTACGTACTGGCTGCGTTTTATTTTGACATAGCCAGTGATAAACGGAGGGGCAGAGCCTGCAAAAGGCAGCTTAATAGAAGAGGCAGTGCCGACAGAAGAAGCGGGTGCCATCTTTGAAATAGAGGGGATGCTGTCAGCAGTCACGTGTCATAAGCACAGGGAGCAGGTTTCATCTTTGAACCTTTTAAATCAGCATGGAGGTAGCCAGTACTTCGCATACGGTCTTGTAAAAGGGAGCAGGTTTCATTTTTCATTTAGAGCAGGGGCAGCCAATGGTTAGCATAGGGAGCAATTTATCTTTGACTCGTGCGTTCCGGGACAGCTCCCTTGGCCCTATAACCCAGGGGCAGCCACCCCTCACAGCCCTGCAACCCAGAGGCAGCCACCCCTTACAGCCCTGCAATCCAGGGGCAGCCACCCCTTACAGCCCTGCAACCCAGGGGCAGCCACCCCTTACAGCCCTGCAACCCAGGGGCAGCCACCCCTTACAGCCCTGCAACCCAGGGGCAGCCACCCCTTACAACCCTGCAACCCAGGGGCAGCCACCCATTACAGCCCTGTAACCCAGGGGCAGCCACCCATTACAGCCCTGCAACCCAGGGGCAGCCACCCATTACAGCCCTGCAACCCAGGGGCAGCCACCCCTTACAGCCCTGCAACCCAGGGGCAGCCACCCCTTACAGCCCTGCAACCCAGGGGCAGCCACCCCTTACAGCTCTGCAATCCAGGGGCAGCCACCACTTACATGCTCATACCGTGTTGCATTGAGATCTGCATGAGCCCTTACAATTACAAGTGGCCCTTTTGAAGGCATAATGCTGATGTGGCCTTCTCTGTAAAATTAGTTTGACAACCTTGGTCTAGTATATGGATCCATTACAAGACCCCCTGAGTATTTGTGATGGGAAGTATATGTTTCTAAATCATAATGTGTATTTGTTATTTTTATGGTATTGGCTATACATGATGATACAGTGATTCAGTGTATATCAAATAGATATGACTATTCCTAGAAAATATTTCACTTTTGCACTGAAGACGTTTTCCCTGGTGTTTTGGGAATTTGGGGTAGGTACGTTGAGCTTCTTAAAACATCTTACTTGCCAAGTAGTTTTACAGTTTCTGCCTTACCGTAAATGTGACAGCATGGTGCTATAGACTTGTATACAGTGATGGGGGAAAATTAATTTTTAATTGTCATCAATGCAAAAAGTGAGATCTTGTGTACGTATTTAATGAGCTTATACATAAGTTAATAGTGTCTTCTGTTCAGGTTTTGGGTTTGGTATTTTTGTGGGCTGTGTCTTTAAGGGTCGCCAATTTTTTTTTATTTTTTAAATTCCCTTTAGATTGAGCTGTTTTCAGAATCTAATTTCAAAGGTGAAAGACAGTTATTGGAGGCGGATTCAAGTAATCTCGAGGAGTCCTTTCAAGTAATGTCATGCAAGGTTACATCTGGCAGGTAAGCAAGATGATTTTAGAACAGTTGCTCTAATTTGTAAGCAAACCAATTCTTTTAATTTTTTAAACAAAATTGCTGAAATTGAAGGACAATGATAATCAAAGTATTCAGTTTTCAATAAAATGGTGATGAAGATGGCCAATGATTTTTTTTATTTATTTTTGTAATTTGATATTTGTGAGGGTTCAAAGCATAAAGCCTATGTATGTGTACATATCAATTTCATATGCACAGGGTGTGCAAGGAATTGCAGTATCTGCAGTAAGATTCAGAAACCCCCAGACAATCAGTTGAAGCTCTTCTGTGATGGCTAATTGCCACATTATTCTGATTCACAGTCCAGTAGCCCGCCACGGTTGTGTGGAGCTTTGGCCGCACTGCCACTACTTCTTCATCTGACCGTTTTCTTAAGACCACAGTAGAACTGGAAGTCTTAGGCTTGTAGTCTCCTATTTTATGCACAAGTTTTAATTTAGATATATATAATATATAAGAATAACCGTGTGGGTAACGGGAAGATGATATCCTGTTACCCGCACTGCTGCTCATAGACAGGATACTACTGCACAAACAGAAAATATATTTGGTGTTTTTACCTGACAAAAGGTAGTTTGTCCACAAACTGTATTGTATGACTATTCACCTATAATAAAGAAAATTTCTCAAGATGAGCTACAGAGAACTTCTTCATTGGATTAGGCGCCAGCCAGGAGGTTCCTTTTTATTTTAAAACTCCATATTGTCATGTAGCGGCATTTGAGAAATCTTTTTCCATTCCTTAGCATTTGACCATGTGACAAACTTGTTATCTGTCAATGAAATTAGTGTTTCTGTATGTCTTGCTTCTAATTGCACTTAACAATTTCCAGATGGGCTGCATATGACCAGACTGAGTTCTCAGGAAGTGTTTGGATATTAGAAGAAGGAAGCTTCCCTAATTTATGTGCTATGGGATGTCCAAATGGAGCAGTTATTAGATCTGTGAAGACTATAAAATATGTAAGTACTTTATCATTAAATATAGCATGACTGTGAGCTTCATAAGGCAGTCAGCTGCTCTATCAATGGTTTTATCAGTGTCTCCTTGCTGGTTTTCTAAGCACTTTTTACTGATGGCTGTTGAATTGTTTTGCTTTTTCAAAGGAGTTTTCAGACCCCAGTCTAGTACTTTATGGAAGAAAGAACTACACAGGAAGAAGAGTGAACCTTGGCAAGGAAACAATTGATCTACGGGCAATGGGCTACTCCCCAGATATACAGTCTCTCGATATTATAGGAGGCATGTGAGTAATATCATTTTATCGTTTCCTGGTCTTGTTTCTCATATTGGTCACCTTTTTCTGAGGTGGTGCCTTTCCACGTTGAAGGAATCTCTGTTCAGCTATTTTCCGCCACAAGAAACTCTCCAACAGATAAAATGCACATTGCTAATCAAAAATCCTAACTCAAAGTGTTAGTGCTTATTACTGCTGTCATACTGTACGTCACATTGGAAAAACAAAACACAGGGGAGATTTTTAGAGGATAACATGGCCAAAGAGGGGCTGAAAGCAGGGTCATGGATTAGATGAATGATTTGAATGATAAGACTATATATAGAGTAAGTAATAAAATGGCCAGAAGAGCAAACACAATCCATATATATATATATTTTTTTTTTACTTCATAGAAAACTTAAGAAATTACAGATTAGAATACAAATGTGCTTTTTGTTATATCTTCATGATACATAGGTTAAAAATGACACCATGTTTTTTTTCTTTTTACAGTGTGTTTTTATAGATCAGGCAGAGAATAAATTATAGAATAATTCAATATGATATGATCTCACTCTAATGTTTATAAAAAAAAAAAGTGTCCATTACATCTTCTATCTACATTTTTGTCTTTGTGGAGTTTTTTTTTTCTAATAGAAAGAAAAGTTGTGTAGACTACATGTATTATTTCTCTATCCAAATAGCAAATACCAGACCGAAGAGATGTGAACTGATGTCATTTTAGGAAAAAGAAAACCAATTCAGTTGAATGGGCACTGTAATTGTATTTCCATTTTTACGCTCCACAAAAAGATTATTTATTTATTTTTTTTGAATCATGGTTTTGTGTATTTGCTACAAATTAAGAAACCTATGTAATTGCAATCTACATGTTGTGATATCATAATTTTCCTGTGGATTGCTTTATTGTCCTCAGAATCTGTATAGTCCATGCATGACAAAAGTAATAGGTTGTTGATGAGTAGTGTTGTTCTAATAACGTGTGATAGTTTTCGTGGAGGTCATGTATCTAAATTACAGATGGTGTATCTAAAGGAGTTGTTCCTTTCCAGAAATTTCTCATCCCCTGGGGCACCTTGTTATAAAAAATAAACTAGCTATGCTTTACTGTCACTGGGTCCACTGCTAATTCTACACCACTGCTTCCAGTATCTGGTTTTGGCTGCAGCATTGACCGACAGCGTGGCAGCCAAATAGTGAACTTTGCTGCTCTACCCAATCCTGCTCAGTGTCGTTGAGCTCACTGATTGACTGCTGCACTGTCGACATGACATCAGCACTGTAGCTGATACCAGACACCAGGAGTAGCATTAGGCTATGTGCGCACTTACCGGATTTTGCCGCGGATTTTTCGCGGATTTGCTGCATGTTTCGCTGCAGAAAATGTTCATAACATCTCTGCAGTGAATCACCAGCAAATCCTATGGAGAAAAAAAATCCTGTGCGCACTGGGCGGAATTTGACAGCTGCATGTTTTGCTGCAGGAATCCCGCAGCAAAAACAAGTGCATGTCACTTCTTTTCCGCACATCGCTGCGGGATTTCACTCCATTGACTCCAATGTTAATCATGAAATCCCGCAGGGAATAACGCAGGTAGCAAATTCTGTGCGGTTCACTGCGTTTTCCTGCGTTATTCCCTGCGGTATTTCGCGGTTTACCTCCGGTAATGTACATCGCCTGTCTGCGGTTTTGCAGGGAAGTGATGTCATTACAGGAAGAGGAAGCCGTGCAGAGTAAACACACACACAGATCACAGACACAGACATCACAGACATAGAACACATAGACACAGACACATAGAACACACATAGAAAGAAAACGGAAATATAGAAAACAAAGAACGTGGGCTCCGCTGCATATTTACCTTCCAGCCGAGGTAAGCACACAGCGGCGGCCCGGTATCCTCAGGCTGGGGAGGGAGAGGGGCAGGGTTAATGTCCCCCGCCTCACTCCCCCTCCGGCAGCCGAGAATATCAGCCGCAGCTGCCCCGGCACTGTCGCATACATTATGCGGCAGCACCGGGAGTGTCCTCGGCTCTTCCTGCCGCCGTGTAGCAGTGGCGGCAGGGTAATACAAGGGGTTAATGGTGGGGGATCACCGCCATTAACCCCAGGCTTGATCATGGCAGCGTCTATGTGACAGCTGAAATGATCAACCCGTAAGTAAAGTGAATAAAACACACAGAAAAATCCTTTATTTTAAATAAAACCAACAAGCCTTGTTAACCCTTTTATTAACCCCTCCCGCACCAAAGCTCCGGCGTAATCCACAGGTCCTGCGCTGCTTCCATCCAGCCGCGATGTGTCACAGACACAGCGCTGAATGAAAGCAGCAGACAGCAGAGGTAATTACCGGTCATTTCCCACGGCCGGTAATGTGAACTCACTGCCGACCGTGGGAAATGCAGCGATCTGTCCTCTATCTATCCCTCTGTCTGTCTATCTATCTATCTATTCTTCTGTCTATCTACTATCTCAGAATTAAATGACTTTTTTTTTTTTTTTTCAATGTGCTTTATTGCATTGAATGCAATAAAGCACATCCCAACCCGCACGCGGCAAAACCGCGGCAATACCGCAAATAAAACCGCGGTAAAACCGCGGCAAACCGCATGCGGTTTTCGGGTGCGGTTTCCCGCGGTTTTTTACCGCGGGTGCGGTAATCTTTGAGAGCATGCGGAATTTTCTCAAGAAAATTCCATTTCCCAGTGCGCACATAGCCTTAGAGACTCAGTGATCAAGCCAAGGAGGGTGAGTAAAGCTTTATTCATGGTTTGTTTGTTTTATTACAAAACAAAGTGGAATTTTTAGAAAGGGTACAACTTCTTTTTTATTTTAAATAATAGGGAAGGAAACAAAATCAGAATTTAACTAGCCACAATAAAAGCACCTTCTAAATGTAAAAAGGAACTTGTGTTTAGCTGCATCAGGCTTGAGGTATGTGCACATGTTAAGTATTTGTAGCAGACAATTTTGCATCAAAAACATGTCTCTTGGCAGGAAAAAAATAACGCATAAAGTGTTTTTGGTTTTTTTTTTAGCGGTTTCCTTTTTCCAGTCATTAGAATGGGTTAAAAATGTGTGAAGGGTATTGGGCATGATGTGCCCGTTTTGGTATAGGTTTTATTCTCACTGAATCCATGTTTGTACGGTTGTATAATTAAATGATCTAATAAAATAAAAAATTAAAAAAAAAAAATTGTTTGAAGGAATGGACGTGCTGTAAATTTTAAACCGCCTCAAAAATAAGCAGCATGTGCATCTGATTTCAGGAATCTCATTCACCTTACTTGTACTAGGAAATACTTCAGTTTTTGTGTCAAAGCTGCATGGAAAAAAGGCAGCAAATACTTGTACATACTTGTGTGTACATACTGTTATATGCGAAAGGTATTTTATGATCTGCATCCCTTCTATTATAAAAGTGAATGCTAATCCACATTCATTGTGCTTAGTGACATCACGTGGCGCAAGGAGAGCCTCACTTGTGAGTGGTAGTGAAAAAAAATGAAGCAAGAGCCACTAGTGTGAAATTAATTTGCTTGTATTTTCTATCTATGGACATTTAAACATGATATCAATTATACTAATCCTGTTTTCAGATGGGTCTTTTATGAATATAAAAATTACCGAGGTAGACAAATACTTATTTCACCCCAAAAAATTGCACAGTGGTCACAATTCAGCGGATGGAATGACATTGGATCTCTGCGTCCACTTCGACAGGTATATAGATCCTAATTTCTTATGTTTTCTGTTACTGTTGTGTCATGTCTGCTACACCATCAGTTATTACTCATTGCAAGTGTTACAAAAGCCATTTACTTTTTAGTGAATTTGGTGAACTTGATTTGATTGGACTAGTTCCTTGAGCATTTGATGATGTCCCACATTTATGTACATTATGACATGGATACATATTTTTCAAATTATAGGATGCAACTTGTTATAAAACACAGGTTTAGACAGTAGAAATTACGAAAAACATGATTCTACCAATAACCACCGTATTTTTCGCTTTATAAGACGCACCTGATTATAAGACGCACCCCCAAATTTGGTGAAGGAAAAGAGATTTTTTTTTATTATTGTTAAATGGGGTCGTCTTATAATGCCAATGTCCATGTAACAAATCATATAGGGTATATGTTCCTCATAGCCCCTCCATCCTAAAATTAGCCCCCTTAATCTGGATATGGCCCCCTTATATTGAATATAGATCCCTTGTGCTGGCACACGTCCCCCAGTGATGCCACAAGTCCCCTATTGGTAGCACATGTCTCCTATTGATGGAACACGTCCCCTATTTATGGCACACGTCCCCCTGTGCTGGAACACGTCCCCTATTGCTGGCACATATCCCCTACAGCTGGCAAAGGTCTCCTATGAATGGCACACGTCCCCCTGTGCTAGATATGGCCCCCTATGGATGGCACACGTCCCCCTGTGCTAGATATGGCCCCCTATGCATGGCACACCTCCCCCTGTGTTAGATATGGCCCCCTATGGATGGCACACCTCCCCCTGTGTTAGATATGGCCCCCTATGGATGGCACACCACCCCCTGTGTTAGATATGGCCCCCTATGGATGGCACACCTCCCCTTGTGTTAGATATGGCCCCCTATGGAGGGCACACCACCCCCTGTGTTAGATATGGCCCCCTATGGATGGCACACCTCCCCCTGTGTTAGATATGGCCCCCTATGGAGGGCACACCTCCCCCTGTGTTAGATATGGCTCCCTATGGATGGCACACCTCCCCCTGTGTTAGATATGGCCCCCATGCTGCTGCCCGTAGTAAACTAAAACACTCTTTCCTTACCTTCTCCAGTGCTGTCCTCCCTCGTGTCTCCCTCCGTGCTGCTGAGTTCCTGCACTTCCTGGTTCTCTGTGCCGGTCATATGATCGGCACAGCAGAGTGATATCATTTCTGCGTGCCTGATCACAGTGGCAGCAGAGAGACCGAGAGATCAGCGCTGGAGAAGGTAAATAAATATTTTTTTTGTTTTACTATGGGCAGCAGCATGGGGGCTATATCTTAACACAGGGGTGGCATGTGCCATCAAAGGGGGGCGCAGACAGATATAATATGCACCGCTGCCCCAGCCCATCACCACGGTGCGGTTTCAGCACCACGGTGATGGACAGCAGCAGTGCATATTATATGAGCGGGAGCAGGAGATCTAACGCTGCCTCCTGCAGCTTTCACCAGCCACCAGCAGCACTCCTACTCCTAGCACTACTACAGAGCTGCCCCCACCTCCCCTGGACTTTGTAGTATGTGTGTGTGTGTGTGTATATATATATATATACATATATGTGTGTGTGCGTGTGCGTGTGTGTGTGTGTGTGTGTGTGTGTATGTATATATATATATATATATATATTATATATATATATATATATATATATACACACACACACAGTGCCTACAAGTAGTATTCAACCCCCTGCAGATTTAGCAGGTTTACACATTCGGAATTAACTTGGCATTGTGACATTTGGACTGTAGATCAGCCTGGAAGTGTGAAATGCACTGCAGCAAAAAAGAATGTTATTTCTTTTTTTTTTTTTTAAATTGTGAAAAGTTTATTCAGAGGGTCATTTATTATTCAACCCCTCAAACCACCAGAATTCTGTTTGGTTCCCCTAAAGTATTAAGAAGTATTTCAGGCACAAAGAACAATGAGCTTCACATGTTTGGATTAATTATCTCTTTTTCCAGCCTTTTCTGACTAAAGGCTACTTTACACACTGCGATATCGGTCCCGATATCGCTAGTGTGGGTACCCGCCCCCATCTGTTGCGCGACACGGGCAAATCGCTGCCCGTGCCGCACAACATCGCCCAGACCTGTCACACATACTTACCTGCCCGGCGACGTCACTGTGACCGGCGAACCGCCTACTTTCTAAGGGGGCGGTTCGTTCAGTGTCACAGCAGCGTCACTGAACCGCCGCCCAATAGAAGCGGAGAGGCGGAGCTGAGCGGGACGAACATCCCGCCCACCTCCTTCCTTCCGCATAGCGGCCGGGAGGCAGGTAAGGAGAGCTTCCTCGTTCCTGCGGCGTCACACATAGCAATGTGTGCTGCCGCAGGAGCGACGAACTACATCGTTACTGCTGCAGTAACGATAATCGAGAATGGACCACCTTGTCACCGATGAGCGATTTTGCACGTTTTTGCAACGATGCAAAATCGCTCATCGGTGTCACACGCAGCAACATCGCTAATGCGGCCGGATGTGCGTCACAAATTCCGTGACCCCCAACGACTCCGCATTAGCGATGTCGCAGCGTGTAAAGCCCCCTTTATTAAGACCCTCCCCAAACTTGTGAACAGCACTCATACTTGGTCAACATGGGAAAGACAAAGGAGCATTCCAAGGCCATCAGAGACAAGATCGTGGAGGGTCACAAGGCTGGCAAGGGGTACAAAACCCTTTCCAAGGAGTTGGGCCTACCTGTCTCCACTGTTGGGAGCATCATCCAGAAGTGGAAGGCTTATGGAACTACTGTTAGCCTTCCACGGCCTGGACAGCCTTTGAAAGTTTCCACCCGTGCCGAGGCCAGGCTTGTCTGAAGAGTCAAGGCTAACCCAAGGACAACAAGGAAGGAGCTCCGGGAAGATCTCAGGGCAGTGGGGACATTGGTTTCAGTCAATACCATAAGTAACGTACTCCACCGCAATGGTTTCCGTTCCAGACGAGCCCGTAAGGTACCTTTTACTTTCAAAGCGTCATGTCAAGGCTCGTCTACAGTTTGCTCATGATCACTTGGAGGACTCTGAGACAGACTGGTTCAAGGTTCTCTGGTCTGATGAGACCAAGATCGAGATCTTTGGTGCCAACCACACACGTGACATTTGGAGACTGGATGGCACTGCATACGACCCCAAGAATACCATCCCTACAGTCAAGCATGGTGGTGGCAGCATCATGCTGTGGGGCTGTTTCTCAGCCAAGGGGCCTGGCCATCTGGTCTGCATCCATGGGAAGATGGATAGCACGGCCTACCTGGAGATTTTGGCCAAGAACCTCCGCTCCTCCATCAAGGATCTTAAGATGGGTCGTCATTTCATCTTCCAACAAGACAACGACCCAAAGCACACAGCCAAGAAAACCAAGGCCTGGTTCAAGAGGGAAAAAATCAAGGTGTAGCAGTGGCCTAGTCAGTCTCCTGACCTTAACCCAATTGAAAACTTGTGGAAGGAGCTCAAGATTAAAGTCCACATGAGACACCCAAAGAACCTAGATAACTTGGAGAAGATCTGCATGGAGGAGTGGGCCAAGATAACTCCAGAGACCTGTGCCGGCCTGATTAGGTCTTATAAAAGACGATTATTAGCTGTAATTGCAAACAAGGGTTATTCCACAAAATATTAAACCTAGGGGTTGAATAATAATTGACCCACACTTTTATGTTGAGAATTTTATTAAAATTTAACTGCGCAACATAACTTGTTGGTTTGTAAGATTTATGCATCTGTTAATAAATCCTGCTCTTGTTTGAAGTTTGCAGGCTCTAACTTATTTGCATCTTATCAAACCTGCTAAATCTGCAGGGGGTTGAATACTACTTGTAGGCACTGTATATATATTATTACACACACACACACACACACACACACACGCACTCCATGTATTCGTATTATAAGGCGCACCCCCTACTTTACCCCAAAGTTTGGGGAAACAAAAGTGCGTCTTATAAAGTGAAAAATACGGAAGGTGGTGTTAAGGCGGTCATAAATTTACAGTTATGCAATCTAATTGTGCATCTACTTTAACCCTGTCTGCATCCAAATCATCAGTCATTTGTTAGCAGCATGCATACTTATTCTTCCATACAGCCCAGAGAAATGACACGGATCTATATAGAAAATATGACTGGTTTAATACGGAAGTGGACAAACATTTATATGGAACTAGTTGGCTAGGAGCCAAGAATACGTAACACGTCTCCTATTGGATAAAATAGCTTATTCTGTGATATACAGTAAACTGTAATGTATAATGCATTTCCTCATTTATATTCAGCTATGTCAGCATGATTCACTTGTCACATGAAAGTCCAGACTGTCTGAGTCTTATGTCTGAATGCAGATATACTGTAGGTGTGGTACACAGTTCAAACACCATCTTAAATCCTGGTTTTTGGATATCTTCATATAACTCTTATATACTCCTAATAGTTCATAATCTTGTCTATAACAGTGGAATGGTGGTAAGAGATCCACTGTTAGTGTTTCTCTGCAGCAGGTGAATTATACAGATCTAACTTTACAGTACATTCATTATGTGCACTTTCTGCAGCTCATACGTATACACAACACTACTGCATGCACAGTAGACACATAACTCTGCCATACACAATACTCCTATATCAATTACCATATTTTTCAGTGACGTGCAGGTCCTGGCCACCATTGAGAAGGTCATTTTCTGGCAGGGCAAGAGAGAGCAGTTGTCTCAATGATCAGGAAGCCCATCGTTTCAGCTTTCTTCTGTATTATAAGAAGCTGCCTCCAGAGCATAAGACAGGCACTTTTTTTTTTTTTAGGAAGTTTTTTTTTCTTGCTAAAAAGTGTGTCTCTTAATAGTAAAAAAAATGTATATTTGGTTTATATCTTCTTATGGCATAAAATCAATAAGCCATGGAAAGCATCTATATGGAATGTTGTGGTATATTTTACCTCATGATGTTACTATTTTCCTTATGGTGTTATAAAGTAATTTTATTTATATTTTTATCTATAAATTATTTTTAGAAACGACTGTACTTCAAGCTTCAAAATAAATCTAATGGAATGTTTATGTCCACAAATGGAAGCCTGAATGATATCAAACTTCTGAGGATACAAGTCATGGAGGACACAGGAGCTGAAGATCAGATTTGGGTTTATCACAAAGGAGTCTTTAGATGCCGTGTAAGTTTTCTTTTTGTATCAATATTATTAGGTCAGTTTTTACCATTATTATTTGTGATTGTGTGACTGCAATGCTACCATCTAATGTAGACTGGGTTCAAGATTGATTCCCTTTAACTTCAGGGCTAAGACCTAGCAATCACCAGGATTTTTGTATATAACTTAAAGCCAGTGCTGTACTGGAACTATCAGGCTGATTCTCTACATACCTTTAATGGTCAGCTCGGATGTATAGGTTTTGAAATCCAAGAAAGTAAAGTTTACAAAATCAGCAGCTTGTTGAGTGACAGCAGCTGAGGATCAGATAATAGCAGGGGGGGGGTATAGAGTGTTGTCAATCTGGGTAATGGTAGTCGGGGCTTATGTCAGCTATGTAGTGTTAGCTGGCATCAAGCCATGGTGTTAATAATGGATAGGTGTCTATCAGACACCCCCATTATGAACCCAGTAATAATAATAAAAAAAAAAAACCACACCATTTAAAAAAACAAAAAACAGCCCATTCAGCTCTGCTATAGTCCATCGATTCCATTTTAGACCAGAAAATTATATCTGAAGAAAAAAAAACCCACAGAGAAATAAAGCAAGACACCTACCCTTGTTCAACCACTTTAATCAAAAAGAAAAATATTCCCAGCTGATCTGACGTAGTCCAGAGATTCTGACACAGTCTATGGACCTTTGTTCTGACACTCCATAAACTTTGCTTACAGGCATTTCCGGGTTTCACTGCATGAAACCCAGCGCATATTTAGAGCGGTGGCATTAGTAATGTTACCGCTGTTCAGGGTCACCAGCTCACACTGCACTGTGCGTGACTCGGAGCTGGGTATCATGCAGCGCGACCTGGCAACTCTCATGATCGGTAAAGTTACTGACGTCACTGCTGTTCAGAAGCGCTTGGTATCGCACAACATCGCATGACACAGATTTTTCCTGTAAACACTGTCCGTCAGAATCCCTGAACTATGTCAGATCAGTTGGGACTTTTTTTCTATTTCTTTTGAATAAAGTGGTGAACGAGGGTAAGTGTTTTGTTTTATTTCTGTGTTTAGTTCTTTTCAGATATCCTTTTTTAAACTACAATGAATTCAGTGGACCTCGGCAGATTCCCTGGACTAAAGGGCGCTTTACACGCAGCGACATCGCTAGCAATGTCGCTCGTGAAAGCACCCGCCCCCGTCGTTTGTGCGTCACGGGTAAATCGCTGCTTGTGATGCGCAATATCGCTACTACCCGTCACACATACTTACCTTCCTAGCGACGTCGCTGTGGCCGGCGAACAGCCTCTTTTCTAAGAGGGCGGTTCGTGCGGCATCAGAGCGACGTCACACGGCAGGCATCCAATAGAAGCGGAGGGGCGGAGAGCAGCCGTATATAAGTCACGCCCACCTTGTTGCCAGAGCATGAAGGTACGGTGTTGTTCGTCGTTCCTGGGGTGTCACACGTAGCGATGTGTGCTGCCTCAGGAACAACAAACAACCTGCGTCCAAAAGCAGCAACGATATTTTGGAAATGGACGACGTGTCAACAATCAACGATTTGGTAAATATTTTGCATAGTTAGCGGTCGCTCGTACGTGTCACACGCAACAGCGTCACAAACTAGGCCGGATGTGCGTCACTGTTTCCGTGAACCCAACGACATCTCGTTAGCGATGTCGTTGCATGTAACGGGGCCTTAAGGCTATGGTGGAGCTGCATGGGTTTTTTTTCTCTTTGTTTTTGTTTTGTTTTTTTTAATGGTAAACTAGGGAGAGTTTCAGGGAATGTTTTTTGAAAGAAATTATTTATTTATTTTAAATTTATTAATGAGTTTAATAATGGGGCTGTTGTATGATAGACACCTCTCCATTACTAACCCCAGGGCTTGATGCTAGCTGACCTTACACAGCAACCCCATAAACCATTACCTAGATTGCCACCACACCGGTACAATCTGGAAGAGCCAAAGCAAAGCACCAGAACTGGTGCATCTAATGTGATACTCAACTTCCTGGGTGGCTGCGGGCTGATAATTTTAGGCTGGAAAGGGCCCGATAATCATAGACCTTCCCAGCCTAGTAAGATCAAAGATCGCCTCACAGCTGTCTGCTTTACTTTTGCTGCTTATCAAAAATGGGTGGGACTCCACAGTGTGGGGTTTTGTTTTTTGTTGTTTTTTTTTTTGGGGGGCGGGTTATTTATTTATTTTTTTTATCTTATTTGGTTAATAGCTGTAAAATCTCTCAATCATCATTGCACATCTTTAACACATAAAAATCTTTAATATCTTGGATGCATTTACTTCTGGTCCATGTCACACGGATGTCATCCTTGCGCCGTCACGTTTTTTTATAGCCCGATAGACTTTTGTCCATTTCTTAGCGTCAGCATGGATGTCAAGGTGCATCAACTTGTGGATCACATGGAACAGACGGAGGTGTGAAAATCAAAAACAATTTATAATGTGTGTGTGCGTGTGAAGGTATTTCAAGAACATGTCAAAAACGAACAACACACATTACTGGATACATGGACATGTGAAGGGGCATAAGGCAACTTCTCTTCCTCGGGTACAAAAGGATTACTGTTGAAATTCATTTTGCCAAAAAAATTTTTCCCCTGAAATTAGGAAGTCCACATACACATTAGCTAATCGTTTAGATTTAGACAGCATCTGTGTATGGAGGTCTTAACAGCTTAAGTACCTTAAGAACTGATTTCAGTTGTGCTGCCTTCACAAATCAAATAACACATGGACAGACTGTACATTCATGGTTTATTAATGATCGCTCCAGTTTGGAAGAATTAACCTTTAAATACAAGTATACAGATAAGTGTCCTTTCATCATAGCCGGTGTTTAGTTATTAACCAATTTAGCAAAATTGTCAATGATAAATGATCGTCAGCATTTGTCTTACAAACACATCGTTTTATTAGAAAAACAAGGATTATTATAATATTCAAAACTAATTATCTCCTTTTTAGAGGTTAAAAAAAAAATACCATCTCAAATTTGGTAATCCAAGGGAACATATGTTCCCAAATAAATTAAAGGGGTAAAACCATTACCAAATATTTCTGTAATCCCCTGGGATCATTGAAGTCTGGTGTCGATAGAAAGGTGTCGGTAACACTGATTTGTCTTCCTGATGCTACTTGCAGCTTTTGCCTCCCATTTTTCGCTTACCAGGAAAAATGTCTTTCCTTACCTTTTTTGTCTTACCTTCGATTAGTAGCTGCAGATGAGCAGCTTCGAAAAAGATTTGAGGAGCTGTTCTTTGTATATGTTGCCACCCAGTGGTTGTAATTTGTATTACAGCTTTAGTTTTTTGGGGTTTTTTTTGTTTTGTTTTTTTAAAACCATATTGTGAATTGTTTGAATTTGTGAGAAACTGGAGTCCTTAGAGAATTTGTGGAAAAGTAAGCGTGGACACATCTATATAACCGACCATGCTGCTTCCCAACTTCAAATTAGCCTTGCATCTTTCCTGGTCAGACAGATCACATTTTTGTTTTAACCCACAGATTGGTGAAGACTGTACCCTTGCTAGTGCTGGCACTGTTATTACTACTGGAAGCAAGCTTGGCCTGAGCCCTGAACAGACTGGAGCAAGCATGCTATGGACTGTTAGCCCAGATGGCAGGATTTATTGTCGTTCAAAACCCAATTTTGTTTTAGACATCAAAGGTAAGCTTAAAGGGATATGCTGGGGAGATTCACATGTGTTGCCATAAAGGTGAAAGATAATCTCTAACCAGGGGTTTGGCTCTGACCTCCTGCATGTACACTATCATTATCATAGCTTTTAATAACTTAAGCCCCAATTCTTGTAAACTTTCTTTAGAATGTAGCTTTTGAGCTATATGGGAACCTCTTCTGTAAAACTTGTCTAATATTGATATGATTTATTTTTTGTCTTGTAGGGGGCAACCAATATGATCAGCAGCATATTGTTCTGAATCCTGTTACAGAGGGAAAGCTTAGCCAGCTCTGGGAAATATGTGTGCTATAACCAAGCTTTACCACGGACTAGAGAGACTGTATTTTACAGCACTGAATGCTTTTTGGTGCTATGCACTCTGCACTGTTACCAGGGTTCCCATATCCTGCATACAATAATACACATAAAGATGTTTACTACACAGGAAAGGATACATGGGTGAAGCCTGGTTCCCATGCGCAAAATACATTGAGGATGTTTTCTGATCCCCTGGATTTGTTTGGGGTTTTTCTTTTCTATTTTATAACTTCAAGCATGTGAAATGAACAGATCAATATCATGTGAGCCGCCAGCTCATCCCTAACTTTAGGGGACCACATGCGGAAGCAAACTCGCAGGAGACTATTATATTCATCATGGAAATTCTCTCATCTCCAAAGATCTGCACTGATTTATTAGTAGACACTAAAATAAGAGTGACAGTATTCACAGACCTGCATGTGAAGGGTATTAAAACCTAAGAGTATTCACCAGCTCCGCAGGTTGTGTCATTCAGAGCACAATATGAGGCCTTTCTTCAACATACATGCCTTAATTCAGCTTTGCTTTTCTATAAATTAATGTATTTTTTATGTGTGTTATTACGATTAATCGTATTATTTAGAATTAATTCTTTTTTTCTGCCATTTATAGCACCTTGCATAGGATGTAATAAAATTGATGTAAAAAATATACCTGTTAGTGCTACCCTCATGAAGAGTTTATCTGTATGTTCTAGTAATAGACAGAACTACTGGACAATGGATTCTTAATAGTTCTCTTACAAGATGAATGTGCTGCTCTGAAACTTGGTACTGATAAACAGATACCTTGGTGTAAATGACAATATATCCTGAAATGCACATACTATAAGCACACTTTTTAATGGAATTTTAGCAATCTTTTTTTCCTGGTGGTGTGAATGTAATTTTGTGTCTCACAAGCTTTTATGTTATTTTGTTATTCTTCTTTATGCCAGCACTGATTAACTTGTTTTTGGACACTAACATGACCAAGGCACCTTAGGGGGACATAAACATGAAAAATTAACACTGGAATTGTAAAGGGTTTTTTTTGTTTTAAGTATTTAAGTTAATTTACAAATTCTACAAAAACCGCATGTGCCTTATCGATTTTACACGGTATGAACCAAAAGGTGTTTCAATAGAGAAGAATGACAGTGGTTCCATATAGCTCTTATCTATTGTTTCTGTATGTTTCATAACATTTGGTGGATTTTTTTTTCTTACAAATGCAGCATATTTTTTTTTTAAATAAAAAACATTTAGATCTTATGTTTGTTTTAAAAAGATAATAAATAATCTGAAAAAGTTTGTGTTTGTAAACTATTATCTACATTATTCACTATGCTGAACAATTATGTCCAAAACAAAAAGCATGCTTTTTCATCCTATATTGTACTTTATAAATAAGTATATTTTAATATAGTGCAATTATTTCATGGCGGTTTACATTTGAAAAGGTTTCTACATAATAAAAATACGTACAATAGTCATGAACAATACTAGGCACAGACTTGTACAGCAAAGGCTCACATACAGGGGAGGGGTGAGGGTAGAGCTAGTCATGCAGTGGTATAGTGGCCTGAAGGTTACTACAGATTGTAGGCATGTTGGAAGAGGTAACTCTTCAGCTTCCTTTTGAAGGTTTTCACTGTCGGCGAGAGTCTAATATGTTTGGGTAGATAGCTCCAGAATATGGGGGAGGCATGGGAGACATCTTTTACAAGATTGTTGGAAGAGGAGATCTTGTAAGGATTGGCGCTTACATGCAGGCAAGTACCAGCAGACTAGGTCACAGGTGTATGTATGACGGAAACTGGTTGTGGATTGCTTTGTATGTCATGGTTAGAGTTTTAAACTGAAGTCTTCCCGTTGCCCAGAGTGTAGAGGCCAGGAAAAATCGCTGAGAAAAGGTGGATTAGTCAGGCAGCAGAGCATAGGATAGATGGGGGTGGGTGGGGGGGGGGCAAGAATGTTAGTAGGGAGGCCACAGAGCAGGAGGTTGCAGTGGTCAAGGTGGGAAATGAAATGATGAGGGCATGCACTAGTGCTTTTGCAGAATCTTGGTTAAGGATCCAGGAAATATTTCTTCATCGTTCCTTATGGGAGACCCAGACCATGGGTGTATAGCTTCTGCCTCCGGAGGACACACAAAGTACTACACTAAAAGTGTAGCTCCTCCCTCCGAGCATATACACTCCCCGGATGACAAATCCAACCAGTTCAATGCTTTGTGTTCAGGAGGTCACACACACACATGCATCCTCTGAATTTTGATTTCAAAGATTTGGAAGAAAAGCGGGTCCAATCTGGACTCCCGGCATGTCCCTTCTCACCCCACTGTGTCGGCGGTGCTGTTAAGGTTGATTTTACAAGGCTGGAGCCTTCACATGCCGCGCTCCTTCACCATCCCCTGAGGCTCTGGCTTGAAGTGGGAGCCATCACGGTTCTCACTGCTTTGCAGGAGACCGGTCTCCATCCGCAGCCCTTTTCAGGATCCTGCCGGACGGAGCGCTCACCTCCCAGGGACCTGGCACCTGCGTCTCACAAGCTAAGTACTGAGACGTTATTACCACAGACAGTGGTCTTTCCAGGGGTCCCTTGTACTTTATATATTGGGGAGAGTGTGTTATATGACTGTGTTAACATTTCCGGCCGGTTCTCCAGTTTTCACTGGAGAACCGCGCCGATGGTGCCTGCACGCTGGCCGCATGTTTAAATCTAGGCCCCGACTTCGCCTGAGGCCTAGTTTCGATTCTCTACCCCTGCATGTCAGTCAGTGCAGTGGGACAGTGTGGCTCCGCCCAGCGGCTGTTCAGCACAGGGAACGGACACTCCTCACTGAGGAAAGATTCCCTCCCCTGTATACCTCATTTGCCCTCCAGATCCTGCTCTCAGAGTAGGCCCCGCCCCCTCTCCTCACTCCGGCGCCATTTTATCAGCGTTCTCAATGTCTGCATAACCACATTGTGAAAAATTGCATATATATGTATACATATATATGTGAGAATCGGGTTTTAGCCGCGCTAAGAAGCCACTGGTGTCAGGATGTAGTTTATATTAAAAATCTCTTTCTTTATTACAGCATCCAACGCGTTTCAGAGACATAAGCCGTCTCCTTCTTCAGGGAAAAAGAGAATACATGCATAGTACACAGGCCAGTTACTTATAGAGGAGTTCAATACGCCATGCTACCAGCTATGACGTCAATGCTCTCATGGTAACGGAGTGACTCATAGACACGTGAAAAATACAGAGGAGGAGTATTTGTTGCTGAGTATAAAGTATATAACGGAGTATTGAAGGAAATAAATGTATAATGAATAAAATATATATGTAACATGGATTTTTAAAAATTGGGAAAACATTGACCCAAAAATATACATAAAAATGTGTGCTGTTTGGTTTTTCAGAGCGCGTCCATATGATGACAGGTGCGTGTGCTTATTGTGATTCTCGAACTCAAAAATTAAAGTTCACTCTGTTGAGTACTGAGTGATTAGTGCACATCCATGTCTCTGAAACTGATTATTTGTAAGGGAAACGAATAAATAAAGCACCTAGTGAGGGAAATATTTCTGAATTCACTGGTTCTGTGAAGAGTGTGCATTACGTTTAAGAATTGGAAGCTCAAAGTGTTAGAGGAATTCCTGGAAAGCAAAGGATAGTGTACGTGAAGGGCGCTTGCGCAAAGACACAGAGCAAGTTCCCAATGAGAGCAAGGGGTGAGACAAGTTCAGACCGTGGGAACTAAAGGAGTGCGCATGCGGGAAAACACAGTGAAAGTGACACAGAGTAGGGGAGCCTGAGATAAAGACAGGCTTCGCTTCAGATTACAAAGACAAAGTATACACTGCTGCAAATTAAAACACATACAAATGTTTAAATTGCCCAAACAAAATAAATAGTCTACTTAATTGTTCAAGACATGCCACATGCCAGATGTGTATATTATATGTGATCCCCGAACTCAAGAAGTTTGAGCACTGGGTTATATGACAGGGGTTAGTGAACATCCGTTCCTCTAAAGACTGACCGATTAAAAAGTGAGTTAGTTTTAGGGGATTACTATAAGGCTGGGGCCACACGGGGATTACTGCGATCCACTTGCATGAGACTCGGCTCGTGCTGGCAGTACAGCAGAGCCGAGTGTCATGCGTGTGTCCTTGCAACTGAGGTCCGTTCGTGCGAGCAGACCTCAGCTGCGGGGGGCGGGCCGGCATTCAGGAGGGGAGGGAGGGATTTCTCTCCCTCTCTCCTGCGTAGTCAGCTATAGCCATTCTCGCATTGCACTGGCAGTACACCGGTGTACTGCGAGTGCAGTGCGATTTTTCTCTCGCCCCATTCACTTGAATGGGTGCGAGAGAAAGAGTCTCGGATTACAATCGCAGCATGCTGCGATTGTTTTCTCGGTCCGATTAGGGCTGAGAAAATAATCGCCCATGTGTGCTGACACACAGGCTAGAATTGGTCCGAGGGGAATGCGATGTTTTATCGCACTCCACTCGCACCGATTTTCTCGCCGTGTGGCTTAGCCCTAAGTGTCACAGTGAGGAACTGATAAGGAAGAGTGCAATTAGCTCGTGTTATCTACCCGAAGGGAGAAAAGCCATGTGTTCAAAGAGAAAGGGGAGGACCAGTTGTAAAATACTGAATTGACTATCCATGGAAATAGAACAAAGCAAGTTCAAGCCGTGGGGACCAGAAGAAAGTGCATATGTGGATGCACGAAAACCAAGCAGAACGGTACAGCAGAATTTTGGAAAAATCGGTACAGAAAAATAATGAATTGAGAATATGTGAAACAGAGATTACTTGTCCGGGTTATCAAGTCGTGGAAAAAGAAATGTCTCACATAGTAATATGGTTACCTACATAAAATTACAAATTTGTAAAAAGGAATGAGAATTATGCCTGTAATGCATAGAAACGCGCTAGGATAAACTTTTAAATAAAAATTATGAATAAAAATTATATGGACCATTATAAATATATGGTCCAAAAATATTAATATTATTATTATCAATATCAATACTGACCATAAAAAAACAATAAAAAAACAACAATAAAAGGTGGTCATGCGGGGGTTCATTACATTCAAGGCTGGGTCTTATTAGTTAGATGCTGTTATGGGGATGAACAATTAAAATGTTAAAAATAAATACATATATGATAAAAGATATATATATAAAACCCATATACAGATGGATATGAAAATATATAAATAATAAATGATGAATAATATGCATTTATAGATGAATATACATTCAATGAAACTTAGTAAAACATTTTTTAATAAAAAAGATCCGCTATTTCATTCAGTCCAAATGGGTTTAAGGTATTGAGTTTATGTATCCAGAAGGTCTCTTTGCGACTAAGTGCCTCTGGTCTATTATGCACCAAAGGACCAACCTGCTCAATGGGAGTAATCTTGAAGTCCAAACTTTTATTATGTTGAATCGTACAATGTTTGGACAGACCGTGTAAGAGATAGCCAGATCTTATATTGTGACGGTGTGAATTTAGCCTATTATGTAGGGCTTGACTTGTCCTGCCAACATACAATTTACCACAAGAACATTCTATTAAATATACAATAAAGCTTGATTGACATGACAGTCTATCCTTTATTTTAAATGATTCAACGCCATCGGAGGAGCAGAAGGAGGTCCTGCCATGGCAAATGCTTTTGCAGCATAGGCATTTACTGGAACCGCATCTGTATGAGCCGGCTAGAGTATGGGATTCGGACTGCGCTGTTTTTGATTTTAATCTGCTTGGTGCTAATATATTTTTTAACGTAGGGGCACGCCTGAAGGTAATTCCCGGAGTGGGGGGTATTACGGATTTGAGAAAGGGGTCACACTGCAAAATCCCCCAATGTTTCAGTAAAATATTCCTTATTGCTAAATTGTCACTGCTATATGTGGTGATTAGGTTCAAACTCCAATCCTGTTCCTTTTGTGTTACCATGTTTTTCTGTGCCCCACGAGTTCTGGGCGGGAGGTGGGTGCCTCTTTTTGGCTTTATGAGATCCGCCTGTCTCAGACAAGAGGATTCATTAAAAGCCTTCTGGATCAAGGATTTGGGATATTCCTTCTCCAAAAACCGTTGTCTTAAAACTTCCACAATATAAGGAATATTTTACTGAAACATTGGGGGATTTTGCAGTGTGACCCCTTTCTCAAATCCGTAATACCCCCCACTCCGGGAATTACCTTCAGGCGTGCCCCTACGTTAAAAAATATATTAGCACCAAGCAGATTAAAATCAAAAACAGCGCAGTCCGAATCCCATACTCTAGCCGGCTCATACAGATGCGGTTCCAGTAAATGCCTATGCTGCAAAAGCATTTGCCATGGCAGGACCTCCTGCTGCTCCTCCGATGGCGTTGAATCATTTAAAATAAAGGATAGACTGTCATGTCAATCAAGCTTTATTGTATATTTAATAGAATGTTCTTGTGGTAAATTGTATGTTGGCAGGACAAGTCAAGCCCTACATAATAGGCTAAATTCACACCGTCACAATATAAGATCTGGCTATCTCTTACACGGTCTGTCCAAACATTGTACGATTCAACATAATAAAAGTTTGGACTTCAAGATTACTCCCATTGAGCAGGTTGGTCCTTTGGTGCATAATAGACCAGAGGCACTTAGTCGCAAAGAGACCTTCTGGATACATAAACTCAATACCTTAAACCCATTTGGACTGAATGAAATAGCGGATCTTTTTTATTAAAAAATGTTTTACTAAGTTTCATTGAATGTATATTCATCTATAAATGCATATTATTCATCATTTATTATTTATATATTTTCATATCCATCTGTATATGGGTTTTATATATATATCTTTTATCATATATGTATTTATTTTTAACATTTTAATTGTTCATCCCCATAACAGCATCTAACTAATAAGACCCAGCCTTGAATGTAATGAACCCCCGCATGACCACCTTTTATTGTTGTTTTTTTATTGTTTTTTATGGTCAGTATTTATATTAATAATAATAATATTAATATTTTTGGACCATATATTTATAATGGTCCATATAATTTTTATTCATAATTTTTATTTAAAAGTTTATCCTAGCGCGTTTCTATGCATTACAGGCATAATTCTCATTCCTTTTTACAAATTTGTAATTTTATGTAGTTAACCATATTACTATGTGTAGTTAACCATATTACTATGTGAGACATTTCTTTTTCCACGACTTGATAACCCGGACAAGTAATCTCTGTTTCACATATTCTCAATTCATTATTTTTCTGTACCGATTTTTCCAAAATTCTGCTGTACCGTTCTGCTTGGTTTTTGTGCATCCACATATGCACTTTCTTCTGGTCCCCACGGCTTGAACTTGCTTTGTTCTATTTCCATGGATAGTCAATTCAGTATTTTACAACTGGTCCTCCCCTTTCTCTTTGAACACATGGCTTTTCTCCCTTCGGGCAGATAACACGAGCTAATTGCACTCTTCCTTATCAGTTCCTCACTGTGACACTTATAGTAATCCCCTAAAACTAACTCACTTTTTAATCGGTCAGTCTTTAGAGGAACGGATGTTCACTAACCCCTGTCATATAACCCAGTGCTCAAACTTCTTGAGTTCTGGGATCACATATAATATACACATCTGGCATGTGGCATGTCTTGAACAATTAAGTAGACTATTTATTTTGTTTGGGCAATTTAAACATTTGTATGTGTTTTAATTTGCAGCAGTGTATACTTTGTCTTTGTAATCTGAAGCGAAGCCTGTCTTTTTCTCAGGCTCCCCTACTCTGTGTCACTTTCACTGTGTTTTCCCGCATGCGCACTCCTTTAGTTCCCACGGTCTGAACTTGTCTCACCCCTTGCTCTCATTGGGAACTTGCTCTGTGTCTTTGCGCAAGCGCCCTTCACGTACACTATCCTTTGCTTTCCAGGAATTCCTCTAACACTTTGAGCTTTCAATTCTTAAACGTAATGCACACTCTTCACAGAACCAGTGAATTCAGAAATATTTCCCTCACTAGGTGCTTTATTTATTCGTTTCCCTTACAAATAATCAGTTTCAGAGACATGGATGTGCACTAATCACTCAGTACTCAACAGAGTGAACTTTAATTTTTGAGTTCGAGAATCACAATAAGCACACGCACCTGTCATCATATGGACGCGCTCTGAAAAACCAAACAGCACACATTTTTATGTATATTTTTGGGTCAATGTTTTCCCAATTTTTAAAAATCCATGTTACATATATATTTTATTCATTATACATTTATTTCCTTCAATGCTCCGTTATATACTTTATACTCAGCAACAAATACTCCTCTGTATTTTTCACGTGTCTATGAGTCACTCCGTTACCATGAGAGCATTGACGTCATAGCTGGTAGCATGGCGTATTGAACTCCTCTATAAGTAACTGGCCTGTGTACTATGCATGTATTCTCTTTTTCCCTGAAGAAGGAGACGGCTTATGCCTCTGAAACGCGTTGGATGCTGTAATAAAGAAAGAGATTTTTAATATAAACTACATCCTGACACCAGTGGCTTCTTAGCGCGGCTAAAACCCGATTCTCACATATATATGTATATATATATATGCAATTTTTCACTAAGTCTTCACGGGGCTGCTGCTGGAACCACGCGGACACTCATATGCTTTACAAGGGGTTGTGACTGGCACAACCGCTCCAGGTGAGTGTATCTCTCTACATCCTTACACGGTTAATACCGGGTAAAACCCTATTTGCGCCTTTTTTCCCCCCTTTTCAGCAGTGCATAACCACATTGTGACAAATGGGGGCCTGGGCTGGGGGATCTGGAGGGCACAGAGATGTCCCTATGTTAAACGGTCTGGCAAGCCACAACCTCCGGTTGTGCAGCTGCTTATATACTCTGTTTATATACTCTGCTGGGGGTCATTCTGGACAGAGCCCCCACTTCTGCAGCATGTCTCACATCAGAGCAAGGCTGCAAGGCTGTTCTTATTATGCACTGCTGTAGGCTCGTACTGCCTGTACCGAGCACTTAACCACATTGTGATGCCTGCTCTAACATAGTGGTGCCTCAGCCTGGAGGCTCATCCCCAGTGGTCCCTCCGGCTGCTCCGGCTCCGGTGGCTGATCCCCCGGTTTGGGCAGAATCCCTCTCTCCAGGGGACAGCTGTCCCGGACACTGCTGAGCATGCATCAGCCCCCTTCTCAGGGCGCTTCTGCTGCTACGGCTCGCTCAGCAAAGCTCACAGAGATTCTTCATCTGGTCTCAGTCCCCGTCCTCCTAAAATGGAGTCGCAGGGTCCCCTTTCCTTCCTCGTCCCGCAGCTCTGATTCACGAGCCGACTCGCAGGACGAGGAGGATGCTTTTACTAGGGGCTCGGACGCTACTTCATGTACATTGATCTGTCCGAAGGTGACGCAGATGCTAATGATTTGATTGCGTCCATTATATTTGTACTGGACCTCAATCAGCCTGTATCAGGGGTGCATTCCACTCTGGCAGAAAGGCATCAGTATACCTTAAGAGAACAAGGAGTGTGTTCCTTAACCACTCCAGTTTGTCAGCCCACTGTGACCAAGCCCAGAGCCTGTCCTGACAGACGCTTCCCAAAGGTGGTCAAGGAGTGGGCTCATTCACCAAGGGTGGACCCTCCGGTGTCTAGGCTTTCAGCCCGGACAGTTGTATCAGTGGCTGACGGCTCCTCTCTAAGGATCCCACTGTCCGCCAGGTTGTCCTTCTGGCCAAATCTATATATGAGGCGGCAGGGGCCTCGTTCTCCCCATCTTTTGCAGCAGTGCGGGCTCTCAAAGCCATCTCTGCTTCTCTGGAGGAGATGCATCCCCTCACCTAGGGACTTTATGCCCGAAATGGTTGCCTTAACTTCCAGGCTTCAGTCTTTTCATCCTATGCCATGTCTGCCATGCTGGAGACTGTCACCGCACTGCGGTGGCCTCGGCTACTTCCCTCGCTATCCGCAGGCTCCTGTGGCTTCGAGAGTGGAAGGCAGATGCTTCTTAAGAAGTTCCTTGCTGGGTTCCCTTTGCTGGGACCAGTCTATTCGGTGAACAACTGGATGAAATTATTACGGAAGTTTTTTGGCAGGAAGAGTACTTCCATGCCACAAACCCGGGAAACCTGTCCAGGGCAGGAAGCAGTCGAGGTTTCGTTCCTTTCGTTCCTCTATCTGGTCGTCCTCTAAGCCCTCGGCCTCGTCCACTGACTGAGCCAAGGTCCGTAAACCAACTGGCGCATGAAGCCGCGTCCTCAGAAGTCCGCAGGAGCTGCTGCCACCAAGGCAGCCTCCTCTTGATTATCTGGCCGCGCCAGCAACGTCCTTTGGTCGGTGGCAGGCTCTCCCACTTGGGTGACGTGTGGTTTCAACAAGTCTTCGATCAGTGGGTGTGGGTTTCCATCTCCCACGGCTACAGAATAGAATTCTATCCAGCCCGCCAAACAGATTTTTTCTGTCAACTCCCCCCTGCTCCAAGGCCGCCGCCTTCTCACAGGCCGTGGCATTCTTGCAGGCCAATGGAGTAATTGTTCCAGTTCCCGACTGGGAACGGTTCTGAGATTTCTACTCAAATCTCTTCCTAGTCCCCGAAAAGGACGGTGCTTTCCGACCTGGATCTCAAGCTTCTCAACAAGCATGTCAGGTGCGGCATTTTTGCATGGAATCTCTGCGATCAGTCAATGACCCAAGGAGATTTCTTAGCATCCATCGACATCAGAGATGTCTTTCTGCTTGTGCCAACCTCAGTTTCACACCAGCGTTGGCTACGTTTTGTAATCGGAGAGGAACATTTCCAATTCGTGGCTCTCCCCTTCGGGTTAGCCACGGCCCCTAGTGTATTCACAAGGTCATGGCAGCAGTGGTTGCGGTTCTGCACCTCCAGGGGTTGGTAGTGATTCCTTTCCTGGACGACCTTCTAGCAAGGCTTCATCCAGTGCAGACTGTCAGCGGAGTGTCTCGCTCTCTCTCAGCGGAGTGTCTCGCTCACTCTCGTCACGCTTGCAAGTCCACTCTGACTCCGACCCAGGACCTTGCGTCCCTAGGGATGCAATTCGAGACTCTGCTGGCACTTGTGAAGCTGCCCTTAGTCAAACAGCAGTCCCTTCATCTGGCGGTTCGCTCTCTGCTGAGGCTCCGCCGTCATTCCATCAGGTGCTGGGTCAGATGGTGGCGTCAATGGAAGCGGTTCCCTTTGCCAGTTCCATCTGCGTCCCCTGCAGCTGGACATTCTCCATTGTTGGGACAAGCGGACCTCTTCCTTGCACAGGCTGGTTGCTCTGTCGCCACAGACCAGGAGCTCTCTTTAGTGGTGGCTTCGGCCCCTCTCTCTGTCCCAGGGACGCTCCTTTCTGGCCCCGTCCTGGGTGATTCTCACCACGGATGCCAGTCTTTGCGGCTGGGGAGCAGTGTTTCTCCACCACCGAGCACAGGGCACTTGGACTCCGTCCGAATCAGCCCTCTCGATCAATGTGCTGGAAATCAGGGCTGTACTCCTAGCTCTCGTAGTTTTTCACCACCTGTCGGTGGGCAAGCACATTCGAGTCCAGTCAGACAACGCGACAGCAGTTGCCTACATCAATCACCAAGGCGGGACTCACAGCCGCCAAGCAATGTTGGAAGTTCAACGTATCCTTCTCCGCAGTCCACATCCCAGGCGTTGAAAACTGGGAGGCAGATTATCTCAGCCGTCAAACCGTGGACAGCGGCGAGTGGGCCCTGCATCCGGCAGTGTTCCGGTCAATCTGCCGCAGGCGGGGCACTCCGGAAGTGGATCTAATGGCATCCCGGCACAACAAGGTCCCGGTTTACGTGGCTCGCTCCCACGATCCTCAGGCCTTGGCAGCGGACGCGCTGGTTCAAGATTGGTCTCAGTTCCGTCTGGCCTACGTGTTTCCCCCTAGCTCTCTTGCCCAGAGTCCTGCGCAAGATCAGAATGGAGGGCCGTCGGGTCGTACTCATCGCCCCAGACTGGCCCAGGCGAGCTTGGTTCCCAGACCTGCTCCGTCTGTCCGTAGAGGTGCCGTGGCATCTCCCGGACCGGCCAGACCTTCTCTCACAGGGTCCGTTTTTCCGCCAGAATTCTGCGGCTCTCAGATTGACGGCGTGGCTCTTGAGCCCTGAATCCTTACGGCTTCAGGCATTCCTTCCGAGGTCATCTTCACTATGACTCAGGCTCGGAAGTCTTCCTCGGCCAGGATTTACCACAGGACTTGGAGAATTTTCCTGTCCTGGTGTCGTTCTTCCGGCCATGCCCCTTGGCCGTTTTTACTTGCCGTCCATCCTGTCCTTTCTACAGTCCGGTCTGCAGCTAGGACTGTACCTCAATTCCCTCAAGGGACAGGTCTCGGCTCTGTCAGCGTTGCTCCAGCGGCGTATCGCCCGGCTGGCCCAGGTGCGCACCTTCATGCAGGGCGCATCTCACATCATTCCGCCTTACCGGCGGCCTCTGCATCCCTGAGACCTTAATCTGGTCCTCACGGCCTTACAGAAACCCCCCTTTGAGCCTCTTAGGGAGGTTTCGTTGTTTCGTCTTTCACAGAAAAGTGGTTTTTTCTGGTGGCCATAATTTCTCTCAGGAGAGTCTCTGATTTGACTGTTCTCTCTTCGGAGTCACCCTTTTTGTTTTTTTTCACCAAGACAAGGTGGTTCTCCGTCCGACTCCGGGCCTTCTCCCTAAGGTGTTGTCTCCTTTCCACCTTAACCAGGACATTTCATTGTCTTCCCTTTGTTCGGCTCCTGTGCATCGCTTTGAGAAAGCGTTGCATGCTTTAGATTTGGTGCGGACGCTCCGGATCTATGTGTCACGCACCGCTGTTCTTAGGCGGTGCACCTCTCTTTTTGTGCTGACCACAGGTCAGCGCAAGGGTCTCTCGGCTTCTAAACCGACCCTAGCTCGTTGGATTAGGTCGGCCATATCCGATGCCTCCCCCGCCGGGGATTAAGGCGCACTCGACCAGCGCGATCGGTGCCTCTTGGGCTACGGCTCAGCAGGTCTGTCAGGCTGCCACTTGGTCTAGTCTGCACACCCTTTTGAAGCACTATCAAGTGCATGCTCATGCTTCGGCAGATGCGAGCTTGGGCAGACGCATCCTTCGGACGGCTGTCGCCCATTTGTGAAGTTAGGTTTGCCTATTTCTCAGTTTCTGTTTATTCCCACCCATGGACTGCTTTGAGATGTCCCATGGTCTGGGTCTCCCATAAGGAACGATGAAGAAAAAGAGAATTTTGTTTACTTACCGTAAATTCTTTTTCTTAAAGTTCCGACATGGGAGACCCAGCACCCTCCCTGTTGCCTGTTGGCAGCTTTCTTGTTCCGTGTGTTTTCACCGGCTGTTGTTGTAGACAGAGGTTCCGGTTATTCCGGGTTTTACTCTATCTCTACTTATGGGTGGATGTCCTCCTTCAGCTTTTGCACTAAACTGGTTGGATTTGTCATCCGGGAAGTGTATATGCTCGGAGGGAGGAGCTACACTTTTAGTGTAGTACTTTGTGTGTCCTCCGGAGGCAGAAGCTATACACCCATGGTCTGGGTCTCCCATGTCGGAACTATAAGAAAAAGAATTTACGGTAAGTAAACAAAATTCTCTTTTTTTAGTTGGAGTTGACAGGAGTTGGAAAGGGCTTAGATATGTGGCTTGAAGGATAGAGCAGAGTCAAGGGTTACCCTGAGGCAGCGAGTTTGCAGGACTGGGGAGAGTGAGCAGCCATTGACTGATGGTTAGATCTGTTGGGGAGGGGGGATTGAGTGAGGTGGGGGAAAGATGATGAATTCTGTTATTGTCCATATTTAGTTTTAGAAATCAAGTGGAGAAAAAGGATAAAATAGCAGACTGACCTTGTGAGATTCTGGTTAGTAAGGCGGTGATAGCGGGTCAAGAGAGGTAGATCTGTGTATCGTCAACATAGAGATGAAACTGAAAGCCGATAGACTATTAGTTGTCGTAGGCCGAAGGTGTAGATGGAAAAGAGATGTTTGGGAAAGATGTATGAAGAATAGATCCCAGACTCCAGGGTTTTCAAAACTCTGATTCTATATCGTAGTATGAATAACTGCTTGACATGCAGGCTATTATAGCCAGTCTATTACATTTCGCATCAGAAACACCAAATTATAGCCTCTAATATTTGGTAAGTTAATTCCATAGGTAACATCAATTTCTTGACACCAATCCTAGATCTTCTGCATCTCCACAGAAAATGAGAGAATGCTTTGTTTAATCTTTTATATCTGAGTGTTTCAATAACAAAGGGGATAGTCTGTAGTGGATAGAGTAGCTTCGGAAAGCTCATCATTTAATTAAATTATTTCTTCCCAATAATGACAATGGTAGGCCAGACCAAACCTTCAATTTTCTCTATTTTTCCAATTAGTGGGGTACAGTTAAGGGAGTAAATCAATTCTGGATAATGCCCTATTTGTATGCCCAGGTACTTGATCGAGGATTTTGCTATGGGTATGCTACACAAACTGTCCCCGAAGTCCGAATTAACCGTAACATTTCTCACCTTTTTAGAAGATTCATATTTTGATTTATTCAACTTTAAATCCTGCAAACGCTCCAAACAATTCTGTTGACTTCTTTTTGAGGCCTATTCATAAATAAAACAATATCGTCAGCGAACAGCTCTGAGTAGCATTTTTCTTCCTATGCCTATTGAGTCAAAGTAGCTACCCCCATTTAGATACCTAGACAGCGGCTCAATAGAAAAATTAAAGCGTAGGGGCGACATTGGGCAGCCCAGCCTGGTTCCTTTCAACTGAGGGAAAGCTTTGGACAGGAAGCCAGGAGTAAACTCTCTCGCTTGTGGATCAGAATATAACCGTATGAACTCTCTAAATGCTTCTTTTAAACCTAATGGTATTTAGCACCAACTCTAACCATGACCATCTAACATTATCAAGTGGTTTTTCTGCATCTAATGCAATTATTGCTGGCAGCTCATTCTTACACACATCTCTTCCATTAGAATCCATTACTATCATGGCCTTTCTTACATTGGTTACTGCTGATCTCTCCTTTATAAACCCCACTTGTGGTGGAGAAATTATTTTAGGAAGAACTAGTGCCAGGCAATTAGCCATCAACATGGATAGTAGCTTAAAAATGGAAAAACCTGTTGACAGGTTCCCTATGAACTCTGGCGAGCACCAGTGAGCCCTTATATACAGCATTCCAGAATATTGTATATAAGAGCCCAGGCCACTCTGTAGAACAAAAAACACCTTTTATTATACTCACCTAGGGGGCAGTCTGGTCTGATAAGTGTCACTGGTCTCAGTCCGGCACCTTCTCCATCTCCTGCGATCACGGTCCTCCTTCCCAGTCCCGTCTGAAGGACACCCTACATGATCCACACAGAGGCCGCTATTGCGCTCCTGCACATGCGCACTTTGATCTGCCCAGCCGAGGGCAAATCAAAGTACTGTAGTGTGTAGGCAGTCTCTGACTTTTTCTTGCGCCTGCGCATTACAGTACTTTGCACTGCCCTCAGTAGGACAGATCAAAGTGTGCATGTGCAGGAGTGCAATTGCGGCCTATGTGTGAATGACACAGGACGCGTCATGCACACAGGGCTGGGAAGGAGGAAGGCGATTGCACAAGATAGAGGAGGCACTGGACTGAGAGCAGTGACACCCATCGGACTGGACCGCCTCCTAAGTGAGTATAATAAAGCTGTTTTTTGTCATACAGAGCGGCCTGGGCTCTTCTATACAGCATTCCAGAATGCTGTATATAAGGGCTTACTGGTGGTGGCCGCAGCTCATACGGGGAAAACCTAGTGACAGGTTCCTTTGATAGGGAATCTGTCACCCTTTTGCATTTTTTTTGGTGTTTGGCAAAAATCCTCTTTTGTATCTTCTATCTTCCGAGCTATGGGACATGTGATTTAATAAAAGGGATGAAACCCACCACTTTATCAACCCCCAAAACACCCAGTTCCGACATAATCCACATGAGGTCCCATGACTATTCCAGATCTGCTACATTACTGAAGGCACAGTGTGCAGGCATGGAACATGACCGTCCGCTGCGGCCTTCAGGCAGAGACTGAGCCACAGCGATGAGCGGTGACGTAACTCAGGTTATTTGTGGTCACAGCTGAAGGTTCCAACTGTTCTCCACCTGTGACCGTAGGAAACCTGACGACCTTGAACTGATTGACCTCACCCCAGATGAGGTCACTGGGTTCACAGACCTGCATCTCTTAGCAGAAAATTATGTTTTTTCGTCAAGAGATGCAGAACTGTTGCGAAAATTGTACATTTTTTTTTTTTTTTTTTTTGCCAGGTGGTGTAGATTGGTGCAGGAATATGGTGTAAGAATTTCAGCACCAAATCTGCATTTCTTGGCCAAAAAAATGAGCAAAAACTGTTTTCTGCAAGGACCAGCAGATTAACACAGTGACTGCGCTCCTCATATCTCCGAGCTGGAATGAGAAGGAGCAGAGTGGTCACTTTGAGAATAGACGGTGTCTCGGCTCACAGATTGATGTGCTTGGGCGTCATCCGTACGTGATTTCTCATTTTTTTGTTTTCCGCCACCTACATGCAAGCATCAAGCAGTCGCCGAGCACTGCCCAGTGACACACATCAGTGTCCGGGATTCTTTTTGGACAGTTCTTTTTTTTTTTTTTTTCTCCTTTCAATTTTTTTCTCCTTTAGCACCACATCCATACATGCCTCCTGCAGCTGTTGAGTGCTGATCAGTGACAATCACTGATCGGCGTCCAATTTTATCTGGGTAAAAATAAGAATTAAATAAAATACATTTTGATTAGTTGTTAGGGCTAGATTAGGGACCGTAAAAATACTGTAGTAATCTGCCTCTACTACAGTATTTTTCACTGAATATAGTCAGGTTTAGTGCCAGATCGTTGGAGGTGCTCAGTAATATTTTATTTTTTACTGACTTCTTTTTAGTAATTGCAGTTTCAGAATTGTAGTGCAAAATTCTTGTAGTACTTTCCTACACTTTTTATAACTGCATAGAATTAGTGTAATTTAGTTGCAGTCGCTCAGTAGTTGTTTTTTACTATCCTACGTTTTGTCTTTTTGTTTTATTTCACCAAAATTTATATTTTATATTTTCTTTCTAGATTATTTTATTTTCTTTATTCTATCCTAACAAAAAGATTACACCAAACACACCTGAATAAAATGTGATTATTTTACACACCGCACAAAAAAGTGTCCCGCTCATCAAAAAGATTGTATTCAGCTGCAGAGGCATACTCCTTTGTCTCCAACAGTGATAGTGAGGAAAAGGATCCAAACCTTACTTTATTTTTCCTCCTCTTCCTCCAGTGATACCTCACCCCCACGCAGATGCCCCAGGGCAAAAAATGAGCCAGCCCCCACTGTTAGTAACCCATGAGGGACCTCACCCCCAAAGATTATGACCCACAGATTGCTGTTTTCTTGGCCCAATCAGGAATTCAGTTTGACACTGCCGGCCTCACATAAATAGACTTTTTCGCAGTCTTTTTCTCTGAGAATTTCATGGTGGCAGAAACAAATTCATATGTCCAACAGTTGTTTTTTTGGCCCAGAACCCTGCTTCATCATTATTTAACTACACAACTGTGGACACAGGAGAAGTGATGACGTTTTGGGGCCTTGTTCTTCACATGGGGATAGTGAACAAGCTAGAACGTCAGCAAAATTGGAGCACTGATGTTTTATATAACACTCCAGCTATAACACAAATCTTTGCATTTCAATAATGCACAATGTCCTCCCCCGAGATTACTGCAATTATGTGGCTGAGCCTCATGAAAAGACAAGAACTTCTTCCAGCTTCTATCATAAATCCTCATTGCTACCGGTTTTCTACTTCTAAGCAAGGTTGAGACTAAATTAGGAGAAAACTCCTTGATCAGAAGTGACCTTTCAAATAACCCCCCCCCCCAAATAAACAAAAAAAAACGGATTTTTGTGTACTCACCGTAAAATTGTTTTCTCTTAGCCATCATTGGGGGACACAGGACCATGGGTGTTATGCTGCTTATCCATAGGACACTAAGTAGATGCAAATATGTTAGCTCCTCCCCTGCAGTATATACCCCCTGGCCCAGCCAGGCTACTTCAGTTTTAGTACACAAGCAGTAGGAGAACAAGTAACAAAAAACGTGAGTGAATACTCATAACAAAAAAGTACTGAGAGAGAAAAAAAGCTAAGGCCCAACAGGGCAAAAAAGGAGGGTAAACAATGCAACCCAAGGACTAGGAACCAGTCCCAGATAGCCAGGAGCGTCTACTAAGATAGGTGCTCCACTATCGTTTGCAGAATTTTCCTACCTAGGTTCGCCTCAGCCTGGGTATGGACTCGGTAATGCTTTGAATGTAGGCAAGACCAGGTCGCAGCCTTACACCTCTGTTCCACTGAAGACTGATGCCTAATGGCCCAAGAGGCACCAACTGCTCGCGTGGAATGAGTCCGCAGCCCACTAGGAATGGGCTTGAGTTGCAAGCGGTAGACCTCCTGGATCGAAGAGCGAATCCAGCGAGCCAGCGTTGCCTATGAAGCTGCCTGTCCTTTCTTAAGCCTTTCAGGAATGACGAACAAGGAGTCTATGTTCCTAAAGGGGCTGTCCTAGGTACGTAATATCTGAGAGCCCTCACAAGGTCTAGCGAATATAGAAACCTTTCCACCCTATGGACTGGGTGTGGAGAAAAGGAAGGCAGAACAATGTCCTCATTCATATGAAACGGGGAAGTAACCTTCGGAAGAAAATCCGGAAGGGGGCGTAGAACCACCTTGTCCTGATGAAAGATCAGAAAGGGTTCGCGGCAAGAGAGTGCTACCAGTTCCGAAACTTGTCTGATGGATGTAATCGCCACTAAGAATGTTACCTTCCAGGAGAGAAGAGCAAGAGAAGATTCCTTAAGAGGTTCAAAGGGGGACCTCTGGATACCGTCCAAAACGAGATTGAGGTCCCATGGGTCCAGCGACCGTTTATACGAGGAAACTAGATGGGAAACGCCCTGGAGGAAAGTCTTGACTTGCGGATTGCAAGCTAAGCGGTATTGATAGAATATTGAGAGAGATGAAACCTACCCCTTAAGGGAGCTGAGGGCCAACCCCTTTTGCAACCTGACTGCAAAAAAAAATATCAAGAATTCTGGGGATCGCCAGAGGCATAGGTTGGACATTAGATTCCCGGCACTGGGAAAGGAAAGTTTTCCACGTACGGTGGTAAATACGGGATGAAGGCCGGCTTTCAGGCACTGTACATGGTGGAGATGACCGCGGGAGAGAATCTCGCTCTTGTTAAAGTCCAAGTCTCAATGGCCAGGTTCAGGGCTCTGGAGTTCTGATGGGAAAATGGGCCCTTGGGTCAGCAGGTCTGGGATGCTTACGAGGCGCCATGAGCAATTGTACTAATTAGTCATACCAGGCGCACCTGGGCTAGTCCGGTGCTATTATTATCACCGGGACTCCTTCTGCCTTGATCTACCGGATTACTCGCGGCAGCAGGGGCAGAGGCGAAAAACATGTAAGGTAGACGGAAACGACTTCAGGAGACTAGAGCATCCGCGCCAATGGACTGTGGATCACGTGACCTGGCTAAGAACGCGGGTACCTTTGCGTTCAACCTTGAGGCCATTAGATCCACGTCTGGTGTACCCCAGCGAGTGCAGATGTGTGGGAACACTTCTGGGTGGAGAAACCACTCTCCGGCGGCCAGGCCTTGGCGACTTAGAAGGTCCGCCGCCCAGTTCTCTACTCCCGGTATGTGTAACGCTGAAAACACAGACCCCCGTCGATTCGGCCCAGGTGAGGATCCTGAGGACCTTGAAATAAGCTGTCTTGCTGCTGGTACCTCCCTGCCGATTGACATAGGCCACAGCTGTTGCATTGTCCAATTGGACCCGAATCAAACGACCTGCTAGCAGAAGGGGGGAATGACCTGAACGCGAGAGTATTGCGCTGATTTTCAGGATTTCTGGGAAGGGAAGACTCCTGGGGCATCCAACGTCCTGAAGCAGTGTGGAGCCAGTACGCTGCTCCCCAGACTAAGAGGCTGGCGTCCATGATCAGGAGTAGCCAGTCCACTTGAGGGAGAAAAACTCCTCAATATGGAAGAGGACTGAAGCCACCAGCAAAGCGCATACCTGACTGAAAGTGTCAGGTGAAAAGTTCGTCCAAGGAAAAGGGGCTCTTGTCCCAGGCAGCTGGAAGCGCAAGCTGCAGTGGTGTGGCTAAGCGAGCAGCACTGCCTCTATAGCCGCCACTATCCTACCTAGCACTCTCATACTGAATCGTATGGAGCGAGAGTACGTAGAGGGCACTGTACCGCTTGTTGTAGAGCGGTCGCCTTGTCTTGAGGGAGAAATATCAAGCCCCGAAGGATGTCCAGGGACATGCCCAGGAAGGTGACGGATTTTGACGGGACCGGGGATGATTTGACTGTAGTCAGAAGCCGCCCTAAGCGGGATAGGATGCCCAGAGAGATCTGCACGCTGGTTGAGCCCTTGATGAGGAGGTCATCCAAGCAAGGCAGAACAGCCACTCTCCTGGCGTGAAGGGCACTCATGGCGGCCGCCATGACCTTAGTTAAGACCCTTGGTGCTGTGGCAAAGCCGAGGGTAGGGCCACAAATGAAAAAAAAAAAGAAGTCCTGAACCGCGAAGCGGAGGAACTTTTGGTGAGCTGGAGCGATGGGTATGTGCAGGTACGCGTCCCTGATAGCTAGGGAGGCAAGGAATTCTCCTTCGACCATAAAGGTAATAATGGACCCTAGGAATTCAATTCTGAATCTCCTTATGTGCACATGTTTGCTCAGGTGTTAGAGGTCCAGGATGGGTCGAACTGACCCATCCTTTTTTGGGGACCACAAAAGGTTGGAATAGAAGGCCTTGAACCTCTCGCCGTCCGGAACAGGTACCATCGCCCCCGCCGTTTGGAGGGAGTGGATTGCTGAGGAGAAGGCCTCGTGGTGTTTTGGAGCCTTTGGGGGGGGTTTGAGAGAAAAGACTGACCAGGGGATAGGGTCCGGAATTCAATGTGGTAACTGGAAGACACAAGGTATCGCACCCATTTGTGGTCTGAGGCAGCGGCCCAGATGGAGGAGGACAAGACTTCTCGGTCTTTGTCTAGACTGCCAGGACGAGGTGGACTCGGGGAGGGCTGAGAAGGTCGGACCCTGTGTGTCTAGTAAAAAACATCCTGGGCTAGAGTTGGGGGTGGGAGGTACTCTTTTCCTCCTGTGGCGTCAGAAAAAAAAAGAGCCTGTCCAGACGATCAGCAAACCATCGGTCTGGAAAGGAGTACTGTGAGAGGCCTCTTAGAGTCCGCTCTCCATTATCGAAACCAGAGGGCCTTACGGATGGCTATGGTATTTGAGGCGGCAATAACTGCGCAGGTAGCAGCGTCGAGGGAGGCCTGCATGAGGTACTCTGCCACCGCAGCAATGTGAACTGTTACATCTGTGAGGGTCTGAGGGAAACTGATGGTCCTGGTGCCTGTGCGACCCACACGGAACAGGAGAGGGACCCGCAGCCTCAAGGCGGAGCGATCGAGCTGCTCCACTTGTCTGTCTGTAAAAGACAGGAGGGTCCTTCAGGCAGGCGGGAAGCCGGGTGAGGGTGCACTGAGGCCGGATAGGCCCAGTCCTTAGAGGCAGCTAAGGCAAAGGGATATCGGGACTCCATGAGTTTACAGATACCGAAGTGGCGTCAAAAAACTTTTTTCTTTTTTTTTGAGGTGTCTTCACCATTTTAAAGGAGACCGCAGGGTCAGTAGTAGTGGATGGGAGATCTTCCACATGCAGAGTTTGGTTGATTGCTGCAATAAGGAAGTCCATCGCAGCTTGATCGCTCGGGGAGGTTGAAACCAAGGAATCATCCCGGTACAAACATCATTCCCCTTCCTCTGGCTCCTCAGAGACCACGGAACATGTGGGAGAACTCCATCTGTGTACCCCGGAGGGAGAACCATGGGGGTCATGCCCTTTTTCTGATCTGCAACCGGTGAAGCAGAGGGCTGATTCTTATCAGAAGGAACCTCTATAGAGGTGTCATCAGGCTGCGTTCTGTCCAGGGGCCCCGAGGGGTGTGAGGACGATGTTGCATAGCCCTCACCAGGTTCTGGGAACTGTGCCGATTCCGGGGGACTGGGAGCCGTAGGCTCTGGGCTGGCAGTGGTTGCTGTGGTGGTGGCAGGGGGGGGGTAGTTAGAGGGGCACCGGACTCACAGAAGGAAGAGGTGCTATCATCCCCTAGTAGCTCAGCGTGGTAGGATACATTAAAAGTCTTATAGTTGTTGCTGTAGTTGTTCAGGGCATAAAACATGTGACTGCAGCCCCTGGCTGATGAGCCACAAACTCTGATTGTAATGAGGGAGCAATGCTCTGCAGAGCTAATGTGCAGGTGAGGATATAACTCACCCAGAACCCTGATGGCCCCTCCCCCCTCCTTCTGTGTCCCAGTTCCTGTGGGAAGGAGGATGAGAGACACCCACAGGCTCTGATCACAACAAGAGGGAGCAATGCTCTGCAGATCTCCTGTATGAGGCGACTTACGCACGCTTTCGTGAGGGGGCGTGGCTTATCGAGTGTCGGAGGGGGCGGGGCTTAGCTCCGACAAGAAGGCATGAGAAAATATAATAAACAAAAAAATGGTGGGAAGGGACTCCCCTTCCCCCCTCCAGCTCTGCACAACAATGGTGGACAGAAAAAACTCTATAAGTGTACCGCAGTCCTGGGAGCTCTCCCCTCCCCCCGCCACAGGTGGAATGCTATGCAGGAGTCTGCAATCAGCCCATGTGAATCCAGTCAGGGAGCATTTAAGTGTGGAGATTCTGATGCCTGCTGTGAAGCTGCCTCTCCTTTCTTAAGCCCCCGGTCACAGAGCTTATATCAACTCAGAGCCTGCCAGAGGAACTGAGGAAGTTTTTTTTATCTGCTCTGGAAATCGGAAGGATCTCACCTCATGTGGAGATGGCAGTCTAACGCTTGCTGCCTGGTCAAGCTGGTGCAGAGCGTGTATCAACTCAGAGCTTGCAAGAGGGACTGAGGAAGTTTTTTCATCTGCTCTGGAAATTGGAAGGATCTCACCTCATGTGGAGATGGCAGTCTAACGCTTGCTGCCTGGTCAAGCTGGTGCAGAACGTGTATCAACTCAGAGCTTGCAAGAGGGACTGAGGAAGTTTTTTCATCTGCTCTGGAAATTGGAAGGATCTCACCTCATGTGGAGATGGCAGTCTAACGCTTGCTGCCTGGTCAAGCTGGTGCAGAGCGTGTATCAACTCAGAGCCTGCAAGAGGGACTGAGGAAGTTTTTTCATCTGCTCTGGAAATTGGAAGGATCTCACCTCATGTGGAGATGGCAGTCTAACGCTTGCTGCCTGGTCAAGCTGGTGCAGCGCGTGTATCAACTCAGAGCCTGCAAGAGGGACTGAGGAAGTTTTCATCTGTTCTGGGCTTTGGAAAATCGGTGCCTGTGAGACCCGTCGTCCAGTGAGTAACAGCCCAGGATCCAGCGTTGCAGGAGGGGGTACGGGGAGGCGACACTCCACGTTCCCGCCTGTTTATGGTTTGGGGAAATCGGTCCCCGAAGGAAACCGTCGCCCTCTAAAAACAAAAAATTCTTGCTGCAGTAGTCTGCAGAGATGTGCCTCCTATAGACACTAAGCTAAAACTGAAGTAGCCTGGTTGGGCCAGGGGGTGTATACTGCAGGGGAGGAGCTAACATCTTTGCATCTACTTAGTGTCCTCCTATGGATAAGCAGCATAACACCCATGGTCCTGTGTCGCCCAATGAGGCGTCAGAGAAAAAAAAAAAAAAATTATATATATATATATATATATATATATATATATATATATATATATATATATATATATATATATATATATATATATATATAATATGCGCGAGCGCACACACACACACAGAACTCTGGCAAAAATTAAGAGACCGCTGCAAAATTGTCAGTTTTTCTGATATTCCTCTTTATAGGTATATTTTTTAGTAAAATGTAAATTGTTTCTTTTATTCTATAATCTACTGCCTGCATGTCTCCGATTTTCCAAGCAATACATTTTGTATTTACTTTCAGAAAGAAGGGAATTTTGTTTACTTACCGTAAATTCCTTTTCTTCTAGCTCCTATTGGGAGACCCAGACAATTGGGTGTATAGCTTCTGCCTCCGGAGGCCACACAAAGTATTACACTTAAAAAAGTGTAACCCCTCCCCTCTGCCTATACACCCTCCCGTGAATCACGGGCTCCTCAGTTTTGGTGCAAAAGCAGGAAGGAGAAAACTTATAAATTGGTCTAGGGTAAATTCAATCCGAAGGATGTTCGGTGAACTGAAACCATGAACCAAAAGAACAATTCAACATGAACAACATGTGTACACAAAAGAACAACCAGCCCGAAGGGAACAGGGGCGGGTGCTGGGTCTCCCAATAGGAGCTAGAAGAAAAGGAATTTACGGTAAGTAAACAAAATTCCCTTCTTCTTTGTCGCTCCATTGGGAGACCCAGACAATTGGGACGTCCAAGAGCAGTCCCTGGGTGGGTAAAAGAATACCTCAATAAAAAGAGCCGAAACGGCCCCCTCTTACAGGTGGGCCACCGCCGCCTGAAGGACTCGCCTACCTAGACTGGCGTCTGCCGAAGCATAGGTATGCACTTGATAGTGCTTCGTGAAAGTGTGCAGACTAGACCACGTAGCTGCCTGACACACCTGCTGAGCCGTAGCCCGGTGACGCAATGCCCAGGACGCACCCACGGCTCTGGTAGAATGGGCTTTCAGCCCTGAAGGAAGCGGAAGCCCAGAAGAACGGTAGGCTTCGAGAATCGGTTCCTTGATCCACCGAGCCAAGGTTGACTTGGAAGCCTGCGAACCCTTACGCTGGCCAGCGACAAGGACAAAGAGCGAATCTGAACGGCGCAGGGGCGCCGTGCGAGACTTGTAGAGCCGGAGTGCTCTCACTAGATCTAATGAATGCAAATCCTTTTCACATTGGTGAACTGGATGCGGGCAAAATGAAGGTAAGGAGATATCCTGATTGAGATGAAAAGGGGATACCACCTTAGGGAGAAATTCCGGTACAGGACGCAGAACCACCTTATCCTGGTGAAAAACCAGGAAGGGGGCTTTGCATGACAGCGCTGCAAGCTCCGACACTCTTCGGAGTGAGGTAACGGCCACTAGAAATGCCACCTTCTGCGAAAGACGTGATAAAGAGACATCCCGCAGCGGCTCGAAAGGTGGTTTCTGAAGAGCCGTTAGCACCCTGTTAAGGTCCCAGGGTTCCAGCGGACGCTTGTAGGGTGGAACTATGTGGCAAACTCCCTGCAGGAACGTGCGGACCTGCGGAAGCCTTGCCAGGCGCTTTTGAAAAAATACTGAGAGCGCCGATACTTGTCCCTTGAGAGAGCCCAGTGACAAACCCTTGTCCATTCCGGATTGAAGGAATGAAAGAAAAATGGGTAAGGCAAAAGGCCAGGGAGTAAAACCATTATCAGAGCACCAGGACAAGAAGATCCGCCAAGACCTGTAATAGATCTTGGCGGACGTTGGTTTCCTGGCCTGTCTCATAGTGGCAATGACATCCTGAGATAACCCTGAAGACGCTAGGAGCCAGGACTCAATGGCCACACAGTCAGGTTGAGGGCCGCAGAATTCAGATGGAAAAACGGCCCTTGTGACAGCAAGTCTGGGCGGTCTGGAAGCGCCCACGGCTGACCCACCGTGAGATGCCACAGATCCGGGGACCACGACCGCCTCGGCCAATCTGGAGCGATGAGAATGGCGCGATGACAGTCGGATCTGATCTTGCGTAACACTCTGGGCAGCATCGCCAGAGGAGGAAATACATAAGGAAGTTGAAACTGCGACCAATCCTGAACTAACGCGTCCGCCGCCAGAGCTCTGTGATCTTGAGACCGTGCCATGAAGGCCGGGACCTTGTTGTTGTGCGGTGACGCCATGAGATCGACGTCCGGCGTTCCCCAGCGGCGACAGATCTCTCGAAACACGTCTGGGTGAAGAGACCATTCCCCCGCGTCCATGCCCTGACGACTGAGAAAGTCTGCTTCCCAGTTTTCTACGCCTGGGATGTGAACTGCGGAGATCGTGGAAGCTGTTGCTTCCACCCACTGCAGAATCCGCCTGACTTCGTGGAAAGCATGACGACTGCGCGTGCCGCCCTGGTGGTTGATGTACGCGACCGCCGTGGCGTTGTCCACTGTATACGGATCTGTCTGCCCTCCAGCCACCGATGGAAAGCCAATAGGGCTAGATACACTGCCCTTATCTCCAGAACATTGATCTGAAGGGAAGACTCTATTGGAGTCCAGGTTCCCTGAGCCCTGTGGTGGAGAAAAACCGCTCCCCACCCTGACAGGCTCGCGTCCGTGGTGACCACAGCCCAGGTCGGGGGCAGGAAGGATTTTCCCTGCGATAGAGAAGTGGGGAGAAGCCACCACTGAAGAGACGTTTTGGCTGCAAGGGAAAGAGAGACGTTCCTGTCGAGGGAAGTCGACCTCCTGTCCCATTTGCGGAGAATGTCCCATTGGAGTGGGCGCAGATGGAACTGCGCGAAGGGCACTGCCTCCATTGCTGCCACCATCATCCCCAGGAAGTGCATGAGGCGCCTTAAGGGGTGTGACTGACCCCGAAGAAGAGATTGCACCCCTGCCTGCAGAGAAAGCTTGTTGAGCAGTTTGAGGTCCAGAACGGGACGGAATGATCCGTCCTTCTTTGGCACCACGAACAAGTTGGAGTAAAAGCCGTGACCATGTTCCTGAGGGGGAACGGGAATCACAACTCCTTCTGTCTTCAGAACGCCCACTGCCTGAAAAAGTGCGTCGGTCCGAGAGGGGGGCGGAGATGTTCTGAAGAAACGCGTCGGAGGACGAGAGTTGAACTCTATCCTGTAACCGTGGGACAGAATGTGTCTCACCCATCGGTCTTGAACATGTGGCCACCAGGCGTCGCAAAAGCGGGAGAGCCTGCCACCGACCGAGGATGCGGTTCGGGGAAGCCGAAAGTCATGAGGAGGCCACCTTGGAGGCAGTGCCTCCGGCGGCTTTTTGGGGGCGTGACTTAGACCGCCACGCATAGGAGTTCCTCTGGCCTTTCTCTGGCCTGTTGGACGAAGAGGATAGGGACTTGGCTGAGGGCCGAAAGGACCGAAACCTCGGTTGTATTTTCCGTTGCTGAGCTCTCTTCGGTTTGGACTGGGGTAAGGAAGAGTCCTTTCCCTTGGATTCCTTAATAATTTCATCCAATCGTTCGCCAAACAATCGGTCGCCAGAAAACGGCAAACCGGTTAAGAACTTCTTGGAAGCAGAGTCTGCCTTCCATTCGCGCAGCCACATGGCCCTGCGGACTGCTACAGAATTAGCGGATGCCACCGCTGTACGGCTAGCAGAGTCCAGGACGGCGTTCATGGCGTAGGACGAAAAAGCCGACGCCTGAGAAGTCAACGCAACTTGTGCAGCAGAGGCACGTGTGACCGCATTAATCTCAGACAGACAAGCTGAGATAGCTTGGAGTGCCCACACGGCTGCAAAAGCCGGGGCAAAAGACGCGCCTGTGGCTTCATAGATGGATTTCACCAGGAGCTCTATCTGCCTGTCAGTGGCATCCTTGAGCGATGAGCCATCTGCAACTGATACCACAGATCTAGCCGCCAATCTAGAGACTGGAGGATCCACCTTGGGACATTGAGCCCAACCCTTAACTACGTCAGAGGGGAAGGGGTAACGTGTGTCATTAAGGCGCTTAGTAAAGCGCTTGTCCGGAAATGCTCTGTGCTTCTGGACAGCATCTCTGAAGTTAGAGTGATCGAAAAACTCACTCCGTGTACGTTTGGGAAACCTAAACTGGTGTTTCTCCTGCTGAGAAGCCGACTCCTCTATAGGTGGAGATCTAGATCTAGATCTAGATCTATAGATCTAACACCTGGTTGATGGACGATATAAGATCATTTACTAAGGCGTCCCCTTCAGGTGTATCAAGATTGAGGGCAACGTCAGGGTCAGAGCCCTGAGCTGCGACGTCCGCCTCTTCCTCCAGAGAGTCCTCAAGCTGGGAACCCGAGCAGCGTGAAGAAGTCGGGGAAGATTCCCAGCGAGCCCGCTTAGCCGGTCTGGGACTGTGGTCCGTGCAGGAGTCCTCCACGTGAGACCTAGGGGCCACCCCGGGAGCGCGCTGCGGCGCGGACCGAGAGGGGCCTGGAGGCGACGATCCAACAGGGCCCGGGGCCTGTGTAAGGACCGGTCTGGGCTGCAAAGCTTCTAGCAGCTTGGCAGACCATTTTTCCATAGACTGAGCCATGGATTGTGAAAGTGACTCAGAGAGTTTCTCAGCAAAAACTGCAAACTCTGTCCCTGCCGCCTGGACAGTGGAAGCAGGGGGGTCTGCCTGAGCCGAGGGGCCCACTAGTGACCGAGGCTCCGGCTGAGCAAGCGAAACAGGGGTCAAGCATTGCTCACAGTGAGGGTAGGTGGAACCCGCAGGTAACATAGCCCCACAAGAGGTACAGGTTGCAAAAAAACCCTGTGCCTTAGCGCCCTTGCTCCTTGTGGACGACATGCTGTTGTCTCCTAGGAGAGTGATCACTGAGGGTATATGGGAAAGGGTAATATATATATATACTCCGGCACCCTAGGGGGACCAGCACCGGGTTGACCGGCGTGGCTTACCGACCGCCCAAAGCGGGGTGTGTGTCCTCCAGATTCCCTGCCTTAGGTCTCCCAGAGCTGCAGAGCTCGTTCCTGAAAAATCCTCCACCGGCAGAATGTGCAGTAAAAATGGCTGCTGGAGCTCTCAGGGGAGGAGGGAGCCGTGGGTGGTGCTATAAAAGTGCGGGAATCTGGGGCCCCACAGTGATCAGTGAGGGGGGAGGAAACATACAGGATGCTCCAGCCCTCACCACCGACGTCAGGTCGGCCGTCCCGCCCTTACCCCTGACTGGCAGGCCCGGGGGCGGGAGTTATGCTACTAGGCCGCAATGAAGCCGGGGACTAAATTTAAGACCGCGGCCGACAAGCAGGCTTGGTCGGCGCGGAAGTCCCGGTCTTCACAAATCAGCAGCTGCTGCAGCGTCCGGGAAACAAGCGCTCCATGCACCATCCCCATGGGGACACAGAGTACCTTATAGATGCAGGGCCCGGTCCCTGAGGATGCATAGACTCCTGTCCGACAGATTCCCACAGGGGCTGCGGAGGGAGCCCGGTCCCAGTAAATGGATGACCGGTCAGGATCCCACTTCTCCCAGAGCCGCTAAGGGATGGTGAAGGAAAACGGCATGAGGCTCCGGCCTTTGTACCCGCAATGGGTACCTCAACCTTAACAGCACCGCCGACGTAGTGGGGTGAGAAGGGAGCATGCCGGGGGCCCCGTGGGGGCCCTCTTTTCTTCCAACCGATATGACTAAAATGGGAATGCATGAGTGGATGTGTGCCTCCTTCCACACAAAGCATAAAACTGAGGAGCCCGTGATCCACGGGAGGGTGTATAGGCAGAGGGGAGGGGTTACACTTTTTTAAGTGTAATACTTTGTGTGGCCTCCGGAGGCAGAAGCTATACACCCAATTGTCTGGGTCTCCCAATGGAGCGACAAAGAAATGAGAAATTGTCAAAATAAAAAAATGCATTGCTTTGATGCTTTGAGACCTCAAATGATGCAAAGAAAACAAGTTCGTAATCATTTAGAAAACAATACTAATGTTTTAACTCAGGAAGAGTTCAGAAATCAATATTTTGTGGAATAACCATGATTTTTAATCACAGCTTTCATGCGTCTTGGCATGCTTTACACCAGTCTTTCACACTGCTTTTGGGTGACCTTATGCCACTCCTGGTGCAAACATTTAAGCAGTTCTTCTTTAATGGCTTGTGACTATCCATCTTCCTCTTGATTACATTCCAGAGGTTTTCAATGGGGTTCAGTTCTGGAGATTGGGCTGGCCATAACAGGGTTTTGTTGTGGTGGTCCTTCATCCACACATTAATTGACCTAGCTGTGTGGCATGGCGTATTGTCCTGCTGGAAAAAACAGTCCTCAGAGTTAGGGAACATTGCCTGAGCAGTAGGCAAGTGTTTTTCCAGGATAACCTTGTATGCGGCTTGATTCATACGTCCTTCACAAAGTTTAATCTGCCCGATTCCAGCGTTGCTGAAGCATTTCCAGATCATCACCAATCCTCAACCAAATTTCACAATGGGTGCAAGACACTGTGGCTTGTACGCCTATCCAGGTCTCCATCTAACCATTAGACGATCAGGTGTTGGGCAAAGCTGAAAATTAAAAATAGCAACAAAAAGAGGAATGAATATCCTCCAAAAATTATTACTTACAGCAAAGATGGGTTGCAGTGTGTACATCGCCCAGGCCAAAAACTAATGCTCTAGCAGGATACAGCTAAGCCCCAACTAAGTGGAGGCATCACAGGTGCAGGAGGAGCAAATCACACACACACTTGCCCTGAGGAAGCCGCCGTTGCGGCGATACGCGTGGGTCTCTTCCACGGGATCCTTATTCCCCCTCCCCCTTCCTCTTTTTCTTACAACGTCTTGCCTGCTGCAATTCTGCCTGCCCCGGCTGCCGGATCCATGGAGAATTATTGTCCTTACAGATTTAATTGAGTATGCTGAGAATTTCTCTCTTTTTTTTTTTATTTATGCTGAGAATTTCTCTGTATCTTATTTCTGGTGACTAATTAGGACATATTTGATCCTATAGGATCTGTTGCCTGAGCTCTCCATAAGCCATTCAGGTGTGTTATTTATGCACAGGATATTATCCTGTTGACGGATGTTGGTTGTTCATTCTACCATGGTGCTTATAGACACCAGAGTGCAATAACGCCGGTTATTGTTGTTTACGTATATTATAACTGCATGTGCTTCTTCTATGTATATTTATTGCACAATTGCTATTGCTTATATTGTCTAAATTGTGGGCAGTGTAGACGGTATCTTGCCGTGCCACTGTGTGTGTTATGTTTTTAGTGCTTTTAATCTTTTGCTACAATAAAAGGATTGACTTCTATATTATATAATATTGTGGTTGTGCTCCCCATTCTTCATGCAGCTCTCTTCTATGTTGTCTTGCAGTCCTGACCCCTGGACTACAAGATAAATTATGCTGGGCTAGGAAAGGCAAGGCATGATTTTGGCTCTTGGGGAGTCTACCCAAGATAAACTAGACATGTAAAAAAAATTAAAAAGGATATTGCCATACCAGTGGTGGAATATGGAAGAGCTCAGACGTTTGCCCTGACCCATCACCTACTGAGGTAAGCTCCAGTGAATGCAGTAGGCCTCTTGGGAAATCCATACAGGTGCAAGATCTCCAGCCACCCTGAACGATAATGGTCTGAACAACTTGTCTTAACACCAAAATGAGATGCACCTGGCCAGAGCTCCACAGCAGGTCACAAGAATCAGGGTAAGGTGGGCACCGGGATAGCTTAGAGGATGAAAGCAAAGTAATGAACTAGCCGCTTCACAGGGGGCCTTACTAACCATTTAATGATCTAAGAAGTACCGCCCTACACCGGAGAATCAATCCTGGTATATTCTGATCAATGGTCTGCTATTGGCTGAATAAACCTCAATGAGTGTGAGCCACAGTGCAGTTTTTGATGCGTTTTTATGTTGCACTTTATGGTGCAGTTTGTGGCCCAAATCTACATGTCTTTCCTTATACCAGCAAAGTCAATAAGAATTCTGAAGGGCTGTGCGCAAGTTGCTTCTTTTTTCGTTGCAGCTTTTGATGCAGAAAAAAGAAGTAGCATGTCAATTGTTAGTCCGTTTTTTCCTTCCAGCCACTGAATAGAGAAAAAAAAAGCAATCAAAATGCATGTGTATTTTGTTGCGTTTTTCAGCCACAAGGTTCTTTTTTTTACGTGTGCATATTTGTTCCACTCATGAGATTGTTACCCAAGGTTGGATTCACAAGGGCCATAACTTTAGTTTCCTGTCAAAAATTACATTGCAGTTTGGTGTAGAAATAATTTACAGTTATTTAATAATAATATTTATTCACTTATATAGCGCCATTAATTCCACAGCGCTTTACATACATTAGCAACACAATCTAAGGTCCCTGTCAGTATGTCTTTGGAGTGTGGAAAGAAACCGGAGAAAACCCATGCAAACACGTTTAGGGTGAAATCTACAGCAATTCTGCGGCACTTCCATTGTTAATCCACAAGTAAGACACATTGATTTTGCAAAGTACTTTTCAGGGCCCACCTAAATTGATCATAACAGATTTCTGGATCTTCTCACCATTTATCTACTTCCGATAACTTACTTACCGTGACCTTCTGATATCACTCTTATTGGACAGATTTTAAAATGGGAGAAAAAAAAAAATAATAACATCACAAGTGAGAAGACATCACTGGTTCCATGCAAAGAAAAAGCCAAGCACGAAAAAATGGACTAAGTACAAAAATGTTTATTTTTTAGGATCAACAACTTGGATGACAGTCTTTCCTCTAGCATGTCCTGCTTCTAACTTTTTGAAGGCTTGAGGGACGTCAGTAAATGGAACTACATTTTCAATTACAGGACGTATCTGCGAAAGAGAAAAATGGCTTCTGTGTTACGTGGAATAGTAAATCAAAATACTATAGGTTAATAAAAAGGTTTTCCCACAAAAAATATCTTTTCTTTTTTAAAACGCATTAAATTGAAATCACGATAGAAAAGAATAGCACAATAAAGCAAACTGAACAAACTGTGCACATGTGCTTTTTCAGTTTTGGTAGTTTACAAGTATTGAAGAAAGTACATTTCCTTATGCTTCCTATGTAATACAATGATGACATCTCATATTCAGCATAAATACACCCACCTCCCAGAGAATCCTGTGTGCCATAACCCAAAAACATTAAATATTAGCACTTAACAAAAATACCAATATCTCTGTAACCATATGGAGTATTTGAAAGAAAAAAAAATTAATTAGTAGGGGGAGCAGCGAAAATAAAATAAGTCCAAAACTTGTCTACATTCAATCTGGTGACAGGTCCTTTAAATCCGACCCAGACTGTAGGGGTGCAGGAGTTTATGGAGCTAGAGGCATCTCATACTTGGAACTTTAGGGGACTTACTCTATTTTTACATAGAATTTGGTTTTGGAATGGCACAGCTTTGTTCTCTAACTATTTTATTGAGAAACTGATGGGTGTCCACCTCCAATCTATTGGCTGCTATTTTTAAGGCTGGGGAGGGCCCAGTAACAATGGGCCTCCTCAGCCTGAGAATACCAACCCCCAGCTGTCTCCTTTATCAGAACTGGGGGGACCACACTTTTTTTTTATTAGTTAAATAATTAAAAAAAAGCCGCATGGGGTCCCTTGAATTTTGATACACAGCCAAGATAACAGACAGATGGGGGCTGCAGCCTTCAACTATCTGCCTTATCTGCGCTGGGTATCAAAATACGGAATACTCTATGCCATTTTTTCTAATTATTTATTTTTACACTTGACTGAGTCCCAGATAGCTAGTGTGAGCGCAACCTTTCACAGATACCTGCAGTCTGACTGCAACCAAGCCTTTCCTGCTGGGTTGGGTCACTGCATGGAAAACAAATTACAATTTTCAACTATATACATGACTATTTGCATAGTTGCGCCATTATCTGTTTAAAATACATAGCACCCAAAAAAAAAAAAAGCTTGAAAAATATACATATCCATGAAACCACCTAAAAAATTATGAAAACATTGCCCAAATGTTCTTATATTAACTACCCTGGTAAATATTTAGTTCACCCTTTTTTCTGTGTCATCATCAGTACCCGGAATTTATCAGAATGTTGAACTCATATTTATATAATAAGGACACAATTGATTTGTTTTCACCATAGAACAGATGTCAGTAGGTTTGATCGATATCACTTCATCTCTTGTATTGTTTTTGTAATTCGACTCTATTCTGTGATAAAGAAAACACTGAGACGTGAATACCAAAGTGGTGACCCCTCCATCTAGCACTGCACAACTACGCTATTTGCATTGATCGGCTACATTGTGTATATAATCCTATAACGGCTGACGATACAGTGGGACAACATAACACTGAGCCACTACTAAAATCAACTGAGTCAGTTGAAAGTCCTTCCGGTATTAAGGCAGCAGAGGCGGCGACGGCTTGGTGCAGGATGAATGCACAATGATCAGGGGAGATTATGTGCATAATAAAGGCACAGCCTATGTACAGCAGAACATCAGATTCCTGGCACAAGGCACTTTTGTTGTGCTCTGGGAAGAGGGATTAACACGTAGGTCTACAGAGAGCAGGGATTAGAGAAATATACATCTGTTTATGCAAAATTACCATGAATGACAAAGATTCCTCTCCACATAGTGGTTACTTCCCATATTCCCTCACCCCCTCTAAAAAATATCATGCTCACTTACCATTGCTACAGGGGTTCTCCTTTGTTGATTGGTAGGGGTCTGACTGCTAGGACCTGCACTTATCAGCAAAATGGTACATTTTTACCTCCATTAGAAACAAGTGGCAGTGTGCATGCTTGACATACCACTCCACTCATTCCCTATGCCTTTTTCGAGAGCCATATAGAGTATAAATGAAGCGGTGGTTGGGTGTCCGACATGCCACTTCATTTTCAAGTTTAGAAAAGTTCCCTGTCGAGGATAAAAAAGTTTCCCATTTTGTCGGTAAGAGTTTGTCCTAACACTTGGGCACCCAGAAGTTAGAAAATTATCACCTATCTTGTGGTTATCCAATGAAAACAAGTTAAGTCTAGTCCAAGTGGATAATTAAAGCCAAATTCAGTCACAATGTAGACTAGGCTCATATGAGGCTGTTGAGTTCAGGTCAGGAGAACCCCGGCCAGTCTCTGCATTGCAGTCTGTATTCAGTCTATGATTTGTGGACATATAAATGAGACCTATAGCCCGCACTACTACAATACTACGGAGTATCCGTTTTTAATGGAATATTCCTTTAATTCCTACCCGATATGCATGGTACATGTTCTGAGGTCGGAAGGAGATGTAGGTGCAGACATTGAGCCTACTCCAGATTGTTGAGGAGAGCCATTAGATCAAATACTTTATTAACCTCTGTATGCAGAGGATTGTGAGACATGTGTTCAATGAAATCGATTCTCTATACATAAGCCAGGTTTTCAGATATAACTAAGATGGCCACCAATGACATCACAGACCCTACCATCAGCATGGATCTACCAGATGACGACAGACCCTCCCATCAGCATGGATCTAGCAGATGACGATAGACCCTCCCATCAGCATGGATCTAGCAGATGACGACAGACCCTCCCATCAGCATGGATCTACCAGATGACGACAGACCCTCCCATCAGCATGGATCTACCAGATGACGACAGACCCTCCCATCAGCATCACCATGGATCCATCCAATGATGTCATAGACCCACCTATGATGACGCCCACCAATCAGCTCATGGGCTAACACATTGTTCAAGCCACTGACCAATGGACACAACCAAGTATGCTCACTGTAGAGCCGACCATGCCCCTTTCCTAGGTTATATAAAGGCATGCTCTTGAATAAATTAGGCAGTTCTGAGCCACCTCTGACCGAGGAAAGATGAATATCCGACTGTGTGTCTGATGTCATTTTTCAAGCATGCACTCGATCCACACCAATTAGGCCAGGCAGTAGGCAACAAGTGATCTCTGATTAAGAGTTAACCCGAACACAGATAAGTTGGGTGCTGGCAATGTTAAACACCCAACAAGCACCTGCAAGTGCTAGTCCTGAGGTGGGAAGGGGTTAACCAGCAATCTGTGATAAATGGAAACATTTTCAAACAAATGGATTTTCCACCATTAACTTTGTCTATATGGAATAGTAAAGAAACAGTAGGCAAAACCAAGGGCCCGATTCATTATTGCATTTGCTCCTGTTTTTGTTTTTTTGGTTTCTGGCATATTGTGCCATTTTTTATAAAAAAAAAAAACAAAAAAAAAAACTATTTTATATATTAGTCACATTTTTTTTTACTTCACCACTGTGGAACAGATTTAGGATTGTCCACAAGTTTACGACCAAGTCATCATTTGAGATTTTTAGACAAAGTCACAAAAATCTAAAATGTACATCAGTCCACTCCTGGAGTGATTTCCTGTATGCCAGAAATTTTTTGCAACGTCATTTTTTTTTTTTACTTTAAAGGGGATCTATCATTAAGTTTTGCTCCCCCATCTGAGAGCAGCATAATATACAGAGACTCTGATTCCAGCGATTGATCACTTATTGAACCGTTTGCTTTCATTTTGATAAAATCAACGTTTTCTCTGCTGCAGATCTAGCATTTATACAGAGCTCATGAATATGCTGGACTAACTAGCAGCATGCCAAGTAGTCCTCTAATGATAATCTACTGCTGATTAAACAGTGATTTTATCAAAACTACACTAAGCAGCCCAGTAAGTGACACATCACAGAAATCAGGATCTGCTGCTCTCAGATTAAGTGTTAAAACCTAGTGACAGAATCCTTTTAAGCCACAGTCATGAACCACGTGCACCATACTGTTTCAGTTACTGACAAGATAAAGAAAAAAAAAATCCTCAAATAATGACTTGGCTCAACATGCATAAATGTCTATGAATTAGTAAGAAGATTTTGACAGAACTTTCTAGGACATATCGTTTCACAGGACTGTCAGTATATATAGCACTCACTCACTGAACTGCCACGTACCTTGCCAGCGTCGACAAGTTCTCCTATTTCATCTAGTGATGGACCATTGGGAGCAAAGAATCCCCATCGGTAGTGGATTCCTTTGTAGTAGTGCTAAAACAGAACAGCAGGAGATGTTTACATTTTAGACACAGTACAGTACAAGAAACAATCTAAAATTACCAGCGCATATATAGCAAGTAATCTCGTCCACACAGATCTATATTTTGATTATTCAGAAAGGAGGATTATTACCTTCATTACTTTTGATGCCAGTGTAACGCCTGTACGCATCATGCCATCTGCTATCCCCAGCTGGTCATTGTTATACAAGAAAGGGGTGACCAGGGTGACATATGAGGCTCCAGACCATGGTTTTAGAAACTGAAGAGCCAGTTCTTCATGAGTTCCTCCAATATTATCAAGAATGGTATCAAATCTGAAATATAAATTATATAAACAATGATTTAAGAACCACATATTGATAAGGAAAATAAATCCATGGACCGTGCTTCCTACATGGATCCATATTGTTTTGTTCTCATGTTGGGATGGCAAGGATTTTTTAAATACATATATACAAGTTTCGCTTTTTGTGTAGAATATACTAAAATAACACTGGTGATGTAAAAGACTCCACGCTCTTTAAGTTGCAATTAGATGTCTTAATATTGAATGCCTATAAGCTGTTAATTGAACCTCGCAGTGATGGAGGACAAGTGCCGCGTCCAAGTATGAAATAAGATTTGTGATTTGATGTATCACCTGCTGAATCTTTCCCCCCTAAAGGAAGAAAGAAGCCTGCAGGACCAGAATATATGTAGCATTTCACCTTCCTCCTGCCCACATCTTCAACACAAGGGATTCGCCTCTGGAAAGATAGAGTGCAGGCGAGTCAGGACTCTATACCATAGAGTAATTTATATCTGTCCTCATAAAAACGAGAGCAGATAGATCATTTATGCATCAAGGTGAACATACGCTTCCACTATCTTTCATTAGAGAAAGGCCCAAGTCTTCTTTCCAGTTGGTTTGAAAATTGGCTGTCTGTGGATGGATACCATGTTTGGTATAGGTGGTCTCCTTGACTGGAGACTGCCCTTCCCGTGGTTGTTCCTTCCCGGTGAAAGACCTGGCTAGTTTCCTGCCAGCGTTGAGAAACATGTGATGGTGTCTCCGCGGCTTTCTCATTTGCATACTTCCCAGGGGGCTTTGCTCTAGAATCACTGCGTTGAGAAACACGTGATGGTGTCTCCGCAGTGGAAATGTTGATCTCCCTAAGGTCAACAATGCTTGCTTGGGGAGAGAGAGAGAGAGACTGATCACACCATGCTGGTTTCCGGGCATGCTCAGTAGAGCAAGCAGGATCCTGTCTATCAGCATGCCAGCGTTCACATACGTTTGCATGCAGTATAGTCAGGATCCAGCAATTTGCAGTATTTGGACGCAGCTCAAAAACGCTACAAGTAGCGTTTTTGAAAAAAGTTAAAAAACTGCAAGTCGCTGGATCCTCACTATAAGGCCTGTTTCACACGTCAGTGATTCTGGTACGTTTGTGCTTTTTTTTTTTAAACGTACCAGAATCACTGACATACGCAGACCCATTATAATGAATGGGTTTGCTCACACGTCAGTGATTTTTCACTGCACGTGTCTCTGTGCGGCGTACCCGCGTGTCCGTGATTGCCGCACGGAGACATGTCCATTTTTTTCTGGCATCACTGATGTCCCAAGGACCACGCAGTGGTGTGGTCCGTGAAACACGTGCCAGAAAAAAACGTGCTTTTAAAATAAAAAAGAGAATTTTGTTACTTACCGTAAATTCTTTTTCTTATAGTTCCTTATTGGGACACCCAGACCATGGCTGTTTAGCTTCTGCCTCCGGAGGACACACAAAGTACTACACTTAAAAGTGTAGCTCCTCCCTCTGAGCTTATACACCCCCTGGTAGCCAGTCCTAGCCAGTTTAGTGCAAAAGCTGAAGGAGAATAGCCACCCACAAGTAGAACCGAGTAAGAACCGGAACAACCGGAGACTCTGTCCACGACAACAGCCGGTGAGAACACACGGAACAAGAAAATTGCCAACAGGCAACAGGGAGGGAGCTGGGTCTCCCAATACGGAACTATAAGAAAAAGAATTTACGGTAAGTAAACAAAATTCTCTTTTTCTTTATCGTTCCTTTGGGAGACCCAGACCATGGGACGTTCCAAAGCTGTCCCTGGGTGGAAATAAACAGAAAAAACTAAGAAGTAGGCGGAGCCTAACTTTACAAGTGGGCGACAGCCGCCTGAAGGATGCGTCTGCCCAAGCTCGCATCTGCCGAAGCATGAGCATGCACTTGGTAGTGCTTCGAAAAGGTATGCAGGCTAGTCCAAGTGGCAGCCTGACAGACTTGTTGAGCCGTAGCCTGGTGCCTAAAAGCCCAAGAGGCACCGACAGCTCTGGTCGAGTGTGCTTTGATCCCTGGCGGGGGAGGCACCTGAGTACTCTGGTAGGCGTCCGAAATGGTCGATCTAATCCAACGGGCCAAGGTCGGCTTAGAAGCAGAGAGACCCTTGCGCCGCCCTGTGGTTAGCACAAAAAGATGTGCACCGCCTAAGCGCAGCGGTGCGAGCCACATAAATCCGGAGAGCACGCACCAGATCTAGAGTATGCAGCGCTTTCTCAAAGCGATGAACAGGGGCCGGACAGAAGGAAGGCAAGGAAATATCCTGGTTAAGGAGGAAGGGAGAGACCACCTTAGGAAGAAAGTCCGGGGTCGGACGGAGAACTACCTTGTCTTGGTGAAAAACCAAAAAAGGTGACTCCGAGGAGAGCGCAGCCAAATCAGAGACTCTCCTGAGAGAAGTTATGGCAACTAGAAAGGCCACCTTTTGAGAAAGACGATACAAAGAAACCTCCCTAAGAGGCTTAAAGGGGGGTTTCTGCAATACCGTGAGGACCAAGTTAAGGTCCCAGGGATCCAAGGGCCGCCGATAAGGCGGAACGATGTGAGACGCACCTTGCATGAAGGTGCGGATCTGAGCCAGCTGGGCGAGAAGCTGCTGGAACAGCACTGATAGAGCTGAGACTTGTCCCTTGAGAGAGTTGAGGGACAGTCCTAGCTGCAGACCGGACTGTAAAAAAAAGACCGAAGGGTCGGCAACGAAAATGGCCAAGGAGAATGGCCGGAAGAGCGACACCAGGACAGGAAAATTTTCCAAGTCCTGTGATAGATCTTGATGGAAGAAGACTTACGGGCCCGAGTCATAGTGGAGATGACTTCAGGAGGAATACCAGAAGCCGTCAAAATCCAGGACTCAAGAGCCACGCCGTCAATTTGAGTGCCGCAGAATTCGGGCGGAAAAAACGGACCTTGCAAGAGCAGGTCTGGACGGTCCGGAAGATGCCACGGCATCTCCACGGACAGTTGGAGCAGGTCCGGATACCAAGCTCGCCTGGGCCAGTCCGGTGCAATGAGGATGACTCGACGGCCCTCCATTCTGATCTTGCGCAGGACTCTGGGCAAGAGAGCTAGAGGGGGAAACACGTAGGACAGACGAAACTGGGACCAGTCTTGAACCAGAGCGTCCGCAGCGAAGGCCTGAGGATCGTGGGAGTGAGCCACGTAAACCGGAACCTTGTTGTTGTGACGGGATGCCATTAGGTCCACGTCCGGAGTGCCCCACTTGCGGCAGATTGACTGAAACACTGCCGGGTGCAGAGACCACTCGCCACCGTCCACGGATTGACGGCTGAGATAATCTGCCTCCCAGTTTTCTACGCCAGGGATGTGGACTGCGGATATGGTGGACTTGGAGTCCTCCGCCCATTGAAGAATGCGTTGGACCTCCAACATTGCCAGGCGGCTGCGTGTCCCGTCTTGGTGATTGATGTAGGCAACCGCTGTCGCGTTGTCTGACTGGACTCGAATGTGCCTGCCCGCCAACAGGTGGTGAAAGGCTAGGAGAGCTAGAAGCACAGCTCTGGTTTCCAGCACATTGATTGAAAGGGCTGACTCGGACAGAGTCCAAGTGCCCTGAGCTCTGTGGTGGAGATGTACCGCTCCCCAGCCGGATAGGCTGGCATCCGTGGTGAGAATCACCCAGGACGGAGCCAGGAATGAGCGCCCTTGGGACAGGGAGAGTAGTCGAAGCCACCACTGAAGAGAGGTCCTGGTCCGTGGCGACAGAGCCACTAACCTCTGTAAGGAGGAAGGCCGCTTGTCCCAACAGCGGACAATGTCCAGCTGCAGAGGACGCAGATGGAACTGGGCAAAGGGAACCGCCTCCATGGAAGCCACCATTTGACCCAGCACCTGCATCAGGCGCCTGAGGGAATAACGGTGGGACCTCAGGAGAGAGCGCACCGCTAGCCGGAGAGACTGCTGTTTGATTAAGGGCAACTTCACAAGTGCCGGCAAAGACTCAAACTGCATCCCTAGGTACGTGAGACTCTGGGTCGGAGTCAGAGTGGATTTGGGAAGATTGACAATCCACCCGAATTGGGCTAGGGTGGCGAGAGTGAGCGAAACACTCCGCTGACAGTCTGCGCTGGATGGACCCTTGACCAGAAGGTCGTCCAGATAAGGAAGCACTGCTAACCACTGGAGGTGCAGGACCGCAATCACTGCCGCCACGACCTTGGTGAATACCCGAGGGGCCGTCGCTAACCCGAAGGGGAGAGCCACGAATTGGAAATGATCCTCTCCTATCGCAAAACGTACCCAACGCTGATGTGACACTGCGATTGGCACATGTAGATAGGCATCTCTGATGTCGATGGACGCCAGGAACTCCCCTTGGGTCATAGAGGCAATGACTGATCGCAGAGACTCCATGCGAAAATGCCGCACCCGGACATGCTTGTTGAGAAGCTTGAGATCCAGGATGGGCCGGAAGGTACCGTCCTTTTTTGGAACTAGGAAGAGATTTGAGTAAAAACCTCTGAACCGTTCCTGAGCGGGAACTGGGACAATCACTCCGTTTGCCTGCAAGGACGCCATGGCCTGCGAGAAGGCGGCGGCCTTGGAGCAGGGGGGAGTTGAGAGAAAAAAATCTGTTTGGAGGGCTGGAAGAGAATTCTATCCTGTAGCCGTGAGATATGATGTCTCTCACCCACTGATCGGAGACCTGCTTTAACCAAGCATCGCCAAAGTGGGAGAGCCTGCCACCGACTAAGGACGTGGCTGGAGCGGGCCGAAAGTCATGAGGAAGCTGCCTTAGTGGCAGAACCTCCTGCGGTCTTCTGCGGACGCGCTTTTGGGCGCCAGTTGGATTTCTGATCCTTGGCTGAGTTAGCGGACGAGGCGGAAGGCTTAGAGGATGACCAGTTGGAGGAACGAAAGGAACGAAACCTCGATTGATTCCTACCCTGGGCGGGTTTCCTGGTCTTAGTTTGTGACATGGAAGTACTCTTCCCGCCAGTAGCTTCTTTAATGATTTCCTCCAGCTGTTCACCAAACAGCCGTGAACCAGCAAAAGGGAGCCCAGCAAGAAACTTCCTGGACGAAGCATCTGCCTTCCACTCTCGAAGCCACAAAATCCTGCGGATAACAAGAGAATTAGCTGAAGCCACCGCAGTGCGGTGAGCAGCCTCTAGCATGGCAGACATGGCATAAGATGAAAAGGCTGAAGCCTGAGCAGTTAAGGTAACCATCTCAGGCATAGATTCCTTGGTGAGGGAATGCATCTGCTCTAGAGAAGCAGAGATGGCTTTGAGAGCCTACACTGCTGCAAAAGTCGGGGAAAACGCGGCCCCCGCAGCTTCGTACACAGATTTGGCCAGAAGGTCAATCTGACGGTCAGTGGAATCCTTAAGTGAGGTGCCGTCAGTCACCGACACAACGGTCCGGGCTGATAGCCTAGACACCGGAGGGTCTACCTTTGGGGAGTGAGACCACTCCTTGACCACCTCAGGTGGAAATGAAAACCGGTCATCAGAACCACGCTTTGGAAAGCGTTTGTGAGGGCAGGCCCTGGGTTTGGTCACAGCGGTCTGAAAACTAGAGTGGTTAAAGAACACACTCTTCACTCTCTTAGGCGAGGTAAACTGATGTTTTTCTGCCAAAGAGAGTTGCTCCTCTGATACTGGCGGATTGAGATCCAGCACAGAATTAATAGAAGCAATCAAATCACTAAGATCTGAGTCACCCTCAGAGAAATCGATGGGATACATAGCCTCCAAGCCCCCAGTGAGAGCATCCTCCTCATCTTGAGAGTCAGCTCTTGAGACAGAGCCGTGGGATGGGGAGGGGGAGGAAACCCTGCGCCTTCTCTTAGAAGGACGGGGTCTGGGATCAGATGATGAATCCTCCGTGAGCTCTGATGGACGGAGGTCAGAGGATAGGAGTCCTCTGTCAAGAGTATTAGAGGCACCCTGAGAGGGGGGCTGATGCATATTCATCAAAGTCCTGGACAAAAGTCCCATGGACTCAGCAAATGACAGGGATATGGACCTAGAAAAGGACTCTACCCAGGCCGGGGGTTCAATCACAGGTGCAGCAGCAGCCTGAGAGACCACTGGGGGTGAGACTGCAGGCTGTGGCACCGCCAAGTTAGAGCAACCATCACAGTGTGGATAAATGCTCGGCTCAGGCAGCAGGAGCTTACATGCAGTGCATGCAGAATAAAGCTTTGGAGCCTTGCTCCTTGTGTGAGACATGCTGCTGGAGTGGGGGCTTTGCAGAGAATGAACCCCAGGGAGAATATACAGAGGTCCACAACCGGAGACCGGCTGTGGCTTACCAGACCGCTGAGCGCGGTGTTGTGTGCCCTCCAGATCCCGAAGCCCGGTCCCCCAGAGCGCAGCAGCTCAGCAGAGATGCAGAATGCAGGATGTCCCAGAGCAGAGTGAACTCTGACTGAGAAATGGAGGGGGCGGGACTAGGGGCGTTCCTATAAAAGAGCGGGAACTGGAGGGCTAATAGAGACCTGCCGGGAAGGAGGGACGCCCGAGCAGTGGGGAGTGTCCATCCCCTGTGTAGAACGGCTGCCGGGAGGAGCCGAACCTGTCCCTCTGCATGAGTGACATGCGAGGGCAGGAAAACGAAACTAAGCCTCCGGCGAAGCCGGGGCCTAAATTTAAGCGGCGAGGCCGACAAGCAGGCACCATCGGCGCGGTTCTCAGGCAAAAGCTGGAGAACCCGCCGGAAAAGTTAAAAACAATCACATACAGCATACTCTCCCCTTACAATAAAGAACCGGGACCCCCAACATAAATGTCTCAGGTACTTAGCTGCTGAGACGCAGGGCCATGTCCCTGGGGATGAGTGCTCCGGTCCAACAGAATCCTCAAGGGGCTGTGGATGGAGACCGGACTCCTGCCAGGCATGGAGACCGTGCTGGCTCCCACTTCAAGCCAGAGCCCAGAAGGGATGGTGAAGGAGCGCGGCATGTAAGGCTTCAGCCTTGTAAATCAACCTTAACAACACCGCCGACACAGTGGGGTAAGAAGGGACATGCCGGGAGTCCAGACATGGACCCGCTTTTCTTCAAACTCTTTCCAAAAGTCAAACAATCAGATGAGAATGCATGTGTGGATGTATGACCTCCTGAACACAAAGCGATAAACTGGTTAGGACTGGCTACCAGGGGGTGTATAAGCTCAGAGGGAGGAGCTACACTTTTAAGTGTAGTACTTTGTGTGTCCTCCGGAGGCAGAAGCTAAACACCCATGGTCTGGGTCTCCCAAAGGAACGATAAAGAAAAACATTTTTACTCACCTGGCTCCAGCGATGTCCTCTGCAGCCCGTACAGCTTGCTGCTTCTGAGCCGGCTCATTACTGTCACGCATATTCATGATGCACGACACAGCCGACCCGGAAGCAGCTGCTGCGGGGGTCAGCGCCGGCCGGATGCTGCACCGCGGCAGCGATCAGCACCATGGAGAGCAGGAGCGCGCACAGGTGAGTTAATCTCTAAGTGCAATCACGGGCCACGGAGAACCCACGTGTGCCGTCATTCACGGCACACGGAGGGACATGTGCGTGTTTTACACGCCAGTGAAAAACGTCAGTGTTTTTCACTGACGTGTGAAACGGGCCTTACGCACGCAAACGCAGGTGAACGCATGTTGACGCGAGTCCATTGCAAATGCACGGAAATGAAAACGCATTTGCACTGTATCCGTTTTTCCATTAAAAAAACGTAGTGTGAAAGCAGCCTTAAACAGGAGTCGGGGATTGCCAAAAATTAGGGACAAAGAGGACGTTAACGGTTAGATATGAGAACGGACCGCCGGATAAGAGCAGCAAGCAAGTGTGGCTGAGATTTAAGGGTTTTCACCACAGATACATCTAACTAAACAGTAGCAGTCAAAGGGGTATGTTGCATGATCCTAATCAAGGCTTCTTCTCTCCCATTCCTGCAGCAATCCAGAATTCTGAAAAAAGGCGAGAGGCTAAAATAACACAATCTGAAATCAGGCAAGGCTATGCACCCTGAGGACTTAGAAAAATATAGTGTTTTTTTGCTGATACAGAGAGATCTACCAGACCATACAAACTTGTTTTCAACCGAGTCAAGGCTCCTGAAGACAGAAGGGGGAACTACAATCAGAAGAGTTTGAAAGACAACCAGAATCCATGGGAGGTTTATTTTAAAGACCATGTAAAAGCATTTCTCGTAAATCATGTGCAGTTTTCCCTGTACTGATTGGTGAGGTTTAGGGAAATTATGAGAATATCTCAAGCTTATGTCTCTTGGTCTCTTGCTAACAATAACCCTAAGTATTTTATAGCAGAATTAGCCCATTTAAAGCTGAATGCAGCTTTCAGAGGAACTAAAATAGAGGGAGAGGTGTTAATGTTCAGAGCCTCTGATTTGCAAAACTGGATTTTAAAATTAAATAGGCTCTTGTATGTACAGAATTCTGCCATCAAATTTGGGAGTAAGGTGGTCAGAATATTAATGAAGAAAAGCAGATTAGCTGCATAGGCCGCAATCTTGTAATAAGACCCAAGAACACAAAGAGCCCATAATATTCATGTTGGACCAGACCCTTCTGAGGAATGGCATTAATGTAAGCATGAAAATTAAAGGTGAAAGTGGGTTACCCAACCTGTAAAATCAGGAAAAGGAGTAAAAAACAAAACAAAAAAAAAAAAAAATTATAATAGGATTACGTACAAGTGGATGAGACAAAGAATTAAAGGGTGAACATAAAGGGAAAAGAACAATGGGCTAAACAGAAATCAAAGCCTCATCAGGTGACTGCTCAAACCAAGGGAAGGAGGGCAAAAAGGCAAAGAATCAAATTGCAAATGATCCCTATATTCATTACAGTGCTTGAACTCCACCCAATAGAACAAGGTTTTATAAAAGGCTTTGTATCTACAGTGGAACCTTGGTTTCCAAGAACAATCCGTTCTGGGAGTGTGCTTGTAAATCAAGTTACTCGTCTAGCAAAGCTTCCTATAGGAAATAATGCAAGCTAAGACAATTCGTTCCACAACTTGTTCAATGTCCCATCCTGGTCCCCTATTGTGCCATTCCACACGCACGGACACACACACTGGTCCCCTATTGTGCCATTACACACACACACACACACACACAAACACACTTAACCTTCCGTTCCATTTCCGGCCTCCTGGTTCTTGTAGTCCGCAGGTACAGCATGTGTATCGGGTAACCTTCACGACCAATGCCGGAGCTTCCGCTGCCAGCGCGCTGACGTCAAAGGCATGATCCGCTTGCCTCGGATTGGTCAGCACACTGCCTTTGAGAAGCGGCTGACAGCGGAAGTTCCTCCATCGTCACGATGGTTACCCGATACACATCCTGTAAAGGCGGACTCAAGAACCAGGAGGCCGGCGAGGGAACTCACACACCAAGTTACTCGTAAACTGAGGTTCCACTGTATTGTATAGAGAACCAATCAAGTCAACTAAATACAGGAAGTCATTGATCCTAGCCATCCAGAGGAACATACCAAGAGGACTGGCCTTCTTCTAGAACAACGGAATGTAAGCTCTGGTATCAATCACCAAAAATGTCAGCAATTAATGTTTATAAGAGGAAACAGAGGTCTCATACAGCTACATTAAGAATAGCTCAGGGCCAAATCATATGTAATACCTGTAACTTTTTAGATAATGCTCTTCATTTTTCTCCAAAATGGTTAAATGTGAAGAACAGCTCCATTGCCTGATCCCCATCTCCAACACCTGGAATCCTTAAATGGGAACATTTTGTTTAACTTGACCAGAACCCTATACCATCTCTAGAGGAGTTTGTAATTCACCTCCTGGAACTGAGAACTTGGAGAATTTATGTACATGTTTTTGTATGGGGCATGAACAGGAAGAAAAGCCCTTTGAATGGTCCATAGACGAGTCAAGAGTAGTGTTAAAGTCGCCTCCCAAGATCAGTATACAGTACTTTCTGTGAATACTGCCAGTTGATCTAGCTAGCTGTACAGTGCTTTTTTCTAACCTAAATTTGGAAGATGGAGGGAGGCATACGTGAACTTATTGAAAGCAATGAGACCCTTGATCATCAGCAGCCATCGCTCTCCATCAGTGACACAGAAAACTCCCAGGGTACCAAGCGTGAAATAAGTATGCATGAGCCTCCAGATTTTGAGTCATGTGAAGGACTATGGTAAGCCGAAGGGAACCTGTAATTAGAAATCTTAACAAGCTTACATTGGCAGAAATAGGTTTCCTGCAGAAAGGCAACGTCCATCTTCTTATAAAGGAGATTCAGTAAGATAGACCTCTTTCTCAGGACTATGTAAACCCTTCACATTCAGGGAACCCACCATTAATAACAAAAACGTTGCAATTGTTTTTAAAGTACTGGAAAATGGGAAGGCAACAATAACGGCGGGGGGGGGGGGGGGGGGGGTGGAAGGGAAATAAGAAATCTGGTTGAAATAAGAAGGCCTAGAAAAAAACAGGCAAGACAAAAATAGAAGACATGCAGAATCAGTGCAACGCTAAGACTAATTGCCCAGGAAAAATCCTGGACAGTCTCCAATCTCTTGGAGATTGGAGGGAGGGAGGCAACCACAGAAAAGTGCTGCGGGGCACCAAACAACTATTAAATGAGAAGTATGATGATTAAAACAGTAACTGCAACCTCATCCTCCAGCTCAATATAGGAATTCCACATTGAAAGATAGGGGAAGGCACATTAGCTTAAGGGTCTTTTAGAAATGTAAATTGTACAACCAGGTAGTAATTATAATTGTAAAACAACCAATATCGGAAAAAAAACATTGATACCAAATATTAAAACAAAACACAAACTGCAGCCATTAATGTCTACGTGCAAGGCTGCCAACCTCTCCTTCCCCAACTTCCCCCTCCATTCTCCTTATCCTCAGGAGAGGCCCGTCTGAGAACTGAGGACCATACATGTAAAAGGCAAAGTAAAGTTGCCTGTACCCCAGTATGACCGACCACTGTGCGAGGATAACAAGAAAAAGGATAGAACAACTTGCACAGTTCAGCTGCATCTTCCAGACTGGAAAGTACGGTACAGGAGTGTTGGTCTAGAAATTTAGAGAGTACATCAGAGGGATCAGCCAATGAAGAAAAGTCTGAAGATATTCAAGTAATGTCCGGTGACAAGTGGTCACGTTGTCTTGTTCACGGATGTGGCAAGGGAGGGTACCCTTCCAGTGAGAGCCAGTTGGGTATGGTGACAGGACCCATGATGAAAAATTTGAAAAGTGCAAGAAGGTCCGCATGTTGTTTCAGATAGAATGTAGAGCCTTTTTTCACGATTAGATAGAAGGAATGACCCATCTGTAGGAGGCTCCAGTTTCTCTAATCTTCAACAAAAGCGGCTTCAGGAGATGTCTTATGTAAAGGATACGGCCAGAGACATCAAGAAAGAGCTCGATCACCACAACGCCCATGGAAATAGAATTGATGGACCAAGCGCAAAAGGAGGATGTCTTACTTGTCTGTATAACAATGAAGTCTACACAAAACATCTCTTAGATTGTTGGGGTCAATAGGATCTATTTTGGAGACTCAATGTACTCGGTCAATGACATAAGGGTATCTAAGAGATTCTGTGTGACCTAAGATCTTCCTGGCCCGTATTCTCCAGCAGCCTCTTTGTGTGGATATAGTTTCTTTGACCTCTAGTTCCCTGGTCACCGAAGAGAAGGGTTAGGTTTAGGGCTGAGCGGATCCAAATTTTAAAAATCTGGATCCGCGCAGTTTCAAAGATTTCCGAGTGCCGGATTCGGAATTTCGGGTGCAAGATCCAGATCCGGTACTGGGAAAATAATTGAAAAATAAAGAAATCCAGAAATAAAACAGCGTTTCATACTTACTGAGACTCGGTGTAATGGTGGTACACTG